>NC_051445.1:32087149-32103817 GCF_001649575.2 Kryptolebias marmoratus
GAAAGAGGTGTTGTTCAGCTTGTAGGGCACCACAACTGCTTCCACCCACCTCCATCATCATCATCATATGAAATTACTTTTTGTCACAACAAAAAATAGTGGCTGGTAAAATATTTGAGTGGCTGGTAAAAAAAATTTGTCCACTAGCCATTATGGCGCGTGGACAAATTTTTAATTTCCACCCCTGCATATATGTGAGGAAGATGCGATGTTTAAAAGTACATGCCACAGAGTTTTTCAACATTATAATAAATCTGTTGCAACCGGCTGAGGGTCACACTGCGGATGCTGAAGTATTGATAGGTGAAGATGAGATGATGTTCTTTTTTTCTCACAGCCACTTTTGGCCGTTTTCCACTAGCGCCTCTACAGCGCCGCTCGACTTGGCTCTCCGCAGTTGCAAGGCTTTTCCACTAGCAAGGATTCATGGAACCAGCCCCTTTTTTACAACATACTTCACTGTGGTTACAAGTGTAAGGGTGCTGGCCTGAAAACGCGCCACCTAAAGGTTTTTGGTCAGGGAGTGGAGTCACTGATTGCATCACAAAGGCCATTCTCTAACAACAACTGGACCTGCCATTTTTTAATAATTCACCGCAGTGACTGGACATATTTTCAAGTTTTTAAAGAACAGTAATGGCAACACCGAAACCAACAACATGGTCCAGTGCTGAGGTGCAGGTGTTTTTATGCTTGGTGGCCGATGACAAGATTTAGAGTGAGCTAGATGGAGTGACTCTGGGACTGCCCAAATTTATGATGAACCCATCCACTAGAGTTGTTACTGAAATGTAATGGAAAACCACCTAAACTGTGTTGAACAGAGTTGAGCTGCACTGTAGAGGCACTAGTGCAATGGTAGGCAACCCTGGTCCTCGAGGGACACTATCCTGCACATTTTCCTTGTTTCCCTGCTCCAACACACCTGATTCAGTGGTTAAATCACCTCTTCATGTTCTGCAGAAGCCTGTTAATCACCCATTGATTCAAATCAGGTGTGTTGGAGCAGAGAAACAAGTAAAACCTGCAGGATAGTGGCCCTCGAGGACCAGGATTGCCCACTCCTGTGCTAATGGAAAAGGTCCAGATATGTCTGGTAGATACACAGAAGGGAGACAAGATTTTCATCTCCAGATTTATGCAGTTCTAAGTCTATTTTCCTCCATCAAACTAATTTGAACTGGAAGATTGATACATTGATTTATTTTGAGACTTACTGATGTACTGGTGTGGTGGCAGAGCACCAGCAAGAAGGATCGTTTCCTGACCTGGGGCCTTTCTGGGTGGAGTTTCCATGTCCTCCCTGTGCTTATGTGTGTTTAATCCGGGTACTCCAGTTTCCTCCCACAAACCAAAAACATGCATGTTAGGTTCATTGGTGACTTTAAATTGTCCCTATGTGTGGGTGTGAATGCTTGTTTGTCTCATTTGTCTCTGAGTGTCTCTGTGATGGACTTGCAACCTGTCCAGGTGTCCCCTGCCTCTCACACAGTGACTGCTGGAGACAGGCACCAGCTCCCCATGAACCAGAAAGGAGAAGGATGGATGATGTACTTGTCTGTGATTCATTCAGAATGCCATTTTAAAAGTTCTTGGCCCAATTTGAACCATTTAGGGAAACTGCTGCTGTCAGATTGGAGATATTATCGTAAACTTGTTGACTTTATGAGAGATTTTTCTGTGTGTGATTGCTTGTACACTTACACTTACACTACAAACTAATCTTTTTGTGAATCAGCTCACATGTTCTATCATGAGAAATAGCTGCTGGTATTTTGATTTCCTGTGTGGTAATTATGTTTACTGAGTGGGAGGATTGTGCAGGTAAAAAACACTTTTTATTTAAATTGCTTGGTTTCTGTTACCTTGTCATTATTATCTATGTATAAGGAGAATAATGGAGAATTATGTGTTTGAAAACAGCCCTGCTTCACACTGTTTGTAGGTCACTCAGTAAGAGCTTGTACCAGTTTGTACTTTGACCCATTGGATTTGATCCCTTACAGATTGTGGCTACGTGTTGCTAGGGATGGGGTGTGGTGGGGGGCAACCCACAACACCACCCATGTTCTGAGGTTTTACAGTTTTTCCTGCCAACAATGATGTACTTGGTGTGTGCAGACTATATATAACACAAACTGGTCCCAGAATAGTTACAAATGTGTATTACATGATTTGCAAACTTGTGCATATATCAGCTCTTTGTGTGCGCAGAGTTTTTGGAGTATGATGGGGTTTTTTTAGGGTTTTTTTATTCCAGCTTCTTTCATGGATTATAATGTTTATATTTTATGGTTTCTGTAGTTTACAGTTTAGTACAACAGAAAAAAGAAACAAATGTCAAATGCTATTTTTTAGTTTACTTTTCCACAAACAATAACACTGACAAAAGCAGAGACTGAAAATCAACCACCCCTTGATAGTAAAGAGGTTCTAAGGTAGCAGGTCATTCATAGTGTTAAGTCTTATTTATCCAGTTTAAACTAAAGAGTGTCCTACCAAACAAAAAGTCTGATAAACTCCAAAGAAGAAAGATAACTCTCTTATGTTATAATAATAGTCCAAAGGAAGAAGGGCAACTCATAGGTGGAGCACACAACAGCACTTCACACATACATACAAAAGTTTGTGTCTGTGACACACCTTGATGCATTTATTCACTAGAGCGTGTGTGTAAGGCACGTGACACACACACACAAACTGACAGCTAGCTAACAGCAAGTTCTTGTGAATATCAAGGTGTTGTACATTTTGCACTCAGACTGCCCGCTTGGTGCCGCTTGGAGCACAGCAACACAATGTTTACTGTAATCACTGTAACTAAAATTATATGAATATACGTTTGAGTATTGGTGTGGTTCTCCTCTAAAACACTCCTCTTTACTTCAGTGTGGGATAAATATGAAGGCAGTCGTTGCAGAACCATCAGTGGAAAGAGTCTAAAATCTTCAACGAACAA
Organism: Kryptolebias marmoratus; assembly: GCF_001649575.2. Classification (NCBI taxonomy): domain Eukaryota; kingdom Metazoa; phylum Chordata; class Actinopteri; order Cyprinodontiformes; family Rivulidae; genus Kryptolebias; species Kryptolebias marmoratus. The sequence goes on from NC_051445.1 coordinate 32,090,109, forward strand.
ACACTTTTTCTCCTCCGATGCCAGGGCTTTTCTCTGATCAAGTGTCAGTCACACGTCTGGACAAACTAGCCTTTTTACGATATATTCCAGTGCTATGATCTGGGGTTGCTGCAGTTGGTCAGGTCCAGGTTCAGCAACAGGATGAGCTCAAAGAATGAGGTCAAAGGTCAGCTGACTACCTGAATATACTGAAGGACCAGGTTATTCCATCAATGGATTCTTTCTTCCCTGATGGCACGAGCAGATTCCAAGATGACAATGCCAGGATTCATCGGGCTTTAATTGTGAAAGAGTGGTTCAGGGAGTGAGAGACATCATTTTCACACATGGATTGGCCACCACAGAGTCCAGACCTTAACCCCATTGAGAACCTTTGGGATGTGCTGGAGAAGGTCAGACTCTACCATCATCATCAAGATGTTGGTGAAAAATGAATGCAACACTGGATGGAAATAAATCTTGTGACGTTGCAGAAGCTGACTGAAACAATGCCACAGAGAATGTGTGCTGTAATCAAAGCTAAAGGTGGTCCAACAAAATATTAGAGTGTGTAAGCTTTTTTTTGGTGCTGACTCTTTTTTTGGCCAGGCTGTGTATATACCCAACAGAAAAAAATAAGTCTGCCACCTAGTTGTAGCTTACCTAAACCATTTATTTATATTTATACAATTTTACAAAACCTAGTAAAATAAATGCATGCCTAATTTTTATTGTTACAGTTTTAAAGATTTGTTGTGCTCTAATAGTTTGTTGCCTCTTTCAGGTGGGTTCTTGATACCCTATTTCCTTATGCTGCTTCTGGAAGGTGTGCCCTTGTTCTACATGGAGCTTGCCATTGGTCAGAAGATGCGTTTAGGCAGTATCGGAGCATGGACTGCCATAAGCCCTTATTTAGGAGGGCTTGGTAAGTTGTACTTCAATGATTGCACTCAACGCACTGAATATAAAGTGATTAGGAGTACCATTGTCTCTCTTCTACATAACAATGAGGCAGGAGATGATACAAACATTGTTTATAAAGTTCTCCAGATTTTCCTGTAATCTTTAAATTTGTGTCAAGAGCTTTTAGTTGCTGTTTTGCTAGTTTTAACTATTAGCTACATGTTTGCTGAATTTGGCTTTTAAGTATTTTTTTACTAATTTGAACCAATGACAAATAATCTATAGACATGAGACGCCGCTCTAAAGACTCAGGCTGATGTGCGCCGAAAGTGATGCCATCTTGCTTTTGCAAGTAAGATGAGCCCAGTTGTACATGTACTCTATCACTTAAGTTCACAGATATACACTCTTATTGTAATAATAACCATAATAATAATAACCAATAATTTAACAGATAATAGTAATAATAATGTTATTATTATTATAAATAACCACTAATTTAACAGGTAAATCAATTCAGAACTATTTATTTCCAATGACATCCTGGTCAAAAGGAGCAACAGAAGTCCACAAACAGCAATGATACAAGCAGAAGATACAAGATCAGCCTTTTTCAGACAAACTATAAACAACTGAAAAGAATAAAAAGGAATTAAAAAATATCTTTAAAAGGATTGTGAACAATAAGAACAGTGACAAGCTTTTTAGAGTAAAAACAAGTACAGAGATCAAGTGAACACATAACCTTTTTCAAAGACAGAAAATTATTGAGTTGATCTTTTTCCATTTTCAGCAGTTTTGAACAGTAAAACCTTGGTCAACTTCTGACAAACAGACGTTTTTAAGTTTCAGAGCGTTCAGCCTGGTGAGCCTTCAACAGCTTCTTACCACCTGTTAAATTAAAATAAACTGATTTTAGATGGGATTATAGTCACTGTTGTTTTACTGATACCTTCTAAGTTCTATCATCTGTATATTTAAAAATAGACTTTTACAAAACTTTAAGTACAATAAAAAAAAAAACTTGTAAAAAGTCTATTTAAGTTTTAAAAGTTTATAATACTATAATAAAGAGAGTTGAGTAACATCGGCTTCAGGGTCACTTGATTGTGTTTTGTGTTAGATAAGGGATCACATTCATTAAGTCAATTCAATTCAGTTCATTCATTCATTAATATTTGTATACTGAGTAGATATGTAATATATTATACAATGACATAAACCTCTTAATTTTCATGTAATATACATGAAGATGTCCCATTTAATGGCCTACCTGCAGGTGATTCCAGCTTTGCTTTGAGCTCCTCAGCCCTCTCAGGCTCAAATTAAGTTTTAGTAACAGGAAAAATCAAATATTTATTATCATCTGAGTAAAATAAGGCTCATAAAATATGAATGTAGAGTAATTAGGTATATGCAATTCGTTGTTGCAAATCTGCAACGTCTGCCTTGACAGGGTTAAACAGATTTGTTATATTTTTATTTTTTAATTTTTTAAACAATGCTCCTTCTGAATTCATACAGCTAAGCTTTCAAGGACCACTGTTGCTGTGGTGTATACAAATTTGCTCTCTGCAATGAGGCCAGTAGGGATATTTAGCAGTTCTGCATTGACATCTTCTGGCAGACCTTCAGAGGGTTGTTCATCACTTAGCTTTGGCAAAGGGTGCAGGTCACTCATAGTTGGTCGTGATCTTCAGTCTCAAGTCAGCTGTCCTTGTATTCAGTTACCTAGGGCTTTTCAGTGGGGCCTGGTACCCATACTCAGATGGTGGAGATATTGCTGTATCCACCCTGACCTGCTGTTCTGCTGCATCTTATTCTCTAGGTGTGACAGCAGATTCCTCTTGCTGAGGTTGGAATACTGGATTCAAAGTTGTTTCTGAGCTGGATGTTAGGTTTAAACATTTCCATAGTTCCCCCATCGTTCCCATCTAGTCCCTCTCTCTGGGATTAGTCATATAGTAGCATTCCAGCAGTGTTAAGTTCTCTGCTCTTGTACATGACTGTCTTGTTCCAGGAGCCCATTTCTCATCAGAAAATCCTAGTTCCCCAACATCGAATGCGAACCTTGTTAATCTAGGCAAGGTCCTAGCCAGAATGGCACCATTTCTATGTTCCTTGCACCGAGGTTGCCCTGAGGTTGGCTGCATCAGTTGAATCAAAAAAAGAAAACAAGACTTAGTTCTTCATTTAATAATGTTTGATTCAGAGAAAAATCTCCAATCACTTTTTCTTAGATTTTAGAAAGTTTGAAAATATGTTTTTATTTGAATGACTCATAATTTTTAATGGCTTGTATTCTTTTTTTCTTATTTGTTTTAGGTCTTGCTAGTGTTGTGGCATCCTTGTATCTGTGTCTGTATTACAACATCATCAATGCATGGAGTTTCTGGTACCTCTTTCATTCATTTCAAGTGAGCACCTACATATTGAATTGTTGTGATTTTCTTATGTCAGATGCACATTCAGACTGTAGAGTAATCCATCTGTGTTGATTCACATCCCAGTCCACCCTGCCCTGGTCAGTTTGCCCCATAAACTCCAACCGGACAGGACCTATAGAGGAGTGTGAAAGAGCTACACCCACCCAGTATTTCTTCTACAGGGAAACACTCAACATCTCCTCCTCTATTGAAGAAAATGGAAGTATTCATACAGGCCAGGCATTGTGTCTCCTGCTTGCATGGGGGATAACTTATCTATTCATTGTCCGAGGAGTAAAGTCAACTGGGAAGGTAAAAAGAGCCCCATTAACTGATTCAGTATACTTTATATACTGGTTATTGTTATCTCCGGCCACCAAAGGCAAAAGGTGATAATGTATTTGCCTGTGACTGTGTGCATTTGTCTGTACTATTAACAAAATATCTCATGATTTAAAAGAAACTCTTAGAAAATGATCACTGGATTGACATCTACAAATAACCTTTGGAGTCAACCTGTTTCAAGATGGCTGCCACAGCTAATCAACTTTATCCAACACAAAACATGGCTATAACTCAGTCAGTTTTACAGACATTAAGCTAAAATGCGGTGTGTTAGTGTTATCCTCAACACGTCCTTTGGCACTAATACACCTTGCAGGATCTCATCATATCTCAAGATTGCACAAATCATCATTTACAAGTTTGACTAAAACAGCTCCAACAACCTTCTCAACAGAAGGCTATCTTTGGCATGGTGTGGGGGAAAGGAGGCAAACCCAGAGCGCAGACTCATTTTGAAAAAAAACTAATTTATTAAAATAAAAGAAAACCAAAAACAAAACGCTGACGTGGCAGCAGGAAGGAAACTAAATACAAAACAAACTAAATACAAAAACTGAACAGACATGGGCAGGAGACGAGCAGAACCAGACATCAGGGAGAATAGACCGGCGAACCAGCGAGAGTGGAGGAGATGACCGGGTTTTAAAGACAGAGGGTAATCAGGTGAAGTGGGCACAGGTGAGTGATAACGAGGAGCAGGAAAACAAGTGACTGACTGAGGAGGGGTGAATGATGACAGGAAACAAAGACACGAGGAACAAGGACCAGATTAACAAAGATAACTGAAAACAGTAAACTCAAACTGAAACATGAAGACAATAAACTGAATACAAAAACCCAAATCCTAACAATCTTAATCTAAACCTCTGTCAGGAAAGACAGCAGGTGATATTATTTAAACTTTGTTTTTCATAGAAAAGGTGAAGCGTACAGTTATTACCCTTTGACTATGTAACAGATGTCAATGTTATGATGACATTTTATTCCCTACATCTTTACATCTGAGTATGTTAATGAATTGTTCTCTATGATTTTTGTAGGTTGTGTACTTCACAGCAACGTTTCCATACGTTGTTCTGTTTATCTACTTGATTCGTGGCATGACTCTTCATGGAGCTGTTAATGGGGTCATATACATGTTTACACCCAAGGTAAGATCATCATGTGGGAAGTTAGGCTGTTCAACAATTTTTACTTTTTAATACTTGTGGTGTTGGAGTACAGGCTTTGCTATTTTTTATGTGCATTTCTGTGCTTTTAGATGGAAGAACTTGCCAAACCTACCACTTGGATTAATGCAGCCACTCAAATCTTTTTTTCTCTGGGTTTGGGTTTTGGATCGCTCATAGCTTTTTCCAGCTACAACCAGTACCACAACAATTTTGAGCGCCAGGCCATCATTGTCTCTCTTATAAACAGTGGAACCTCCATCTTTGCCGCCATTGTCACCTTTGCCATCTATGGATTCAAGGCGACTGTCAACTATGAGAACTGCCTGGAGAGGTACGGGTGTTGTGTTCAAAGGTGTGGTTAGTCTGACACATGTAGATACACAGTTTATAGCTATATTGTTATTATTACACATGTATGAACTTTATTCTCTTAGCCTGACTCGGGCCTTATCAGTTGTGATATTGTTTTTCAGGCTTATAAAACATATTTTCTCAAAAACAACATACTATTGTGAAAGAACACTATATTAGCTCATATTAAACCCCTATCCTTTTGCATGACATTGTTTGTTTAGTTTGATTTCTCAAATGATTTTTTGTTGATTTTTTTCTCAAATTCATATTGACAAGCCACAAAGTTTCTGAGAGTGTTCCTTGGACAGAACACACAACTTGTCCCATCAGCTTTTTGTTCATAGACCCACAATGAAGCATCCGAAGAAAAGAACCCTACATATATATACGTACAGTGAGACATGGAGGAGGCTCAGTTCTGTTCTGGGGCTGCTTTGCTTCATCTGGAACAGGGTGTCTTGAATCTGGTTGGGGTACAATGAACTCTTAAGACTATCAGGGCGTCAAAGCAAAATGGGTTTCCAGTGTCAGTAAGTTTGGTCACAGTCACAGGTCATGGGTTCTCCAACACACAGCTTAAAAACACCCAAGAAGAACTCAGAACCAAACATTAGACTATTCTGAAGTGTCCTTCTGAGCCCTGATCTCAATCCTGTTGAACACCTGTGGATGAGCTGAAACATGTAGAGTAGAAAAGGACAGCTGGAGCAGTTTGTTCATGAGGAGTAATACCTGTGGACAGGTGTAGAAGTATCAGAGACAGTTACAGAAATCACTTGATTGCAGTGATTGCCTCAAAAGGTTGGGCAACAAAATATTAAAGGTACCATCCTTTTTTTCAAGACCAGTTCCATCAAGTGTGTTATTTATTTTTGCATTGCTTTTTACTTTTAAAACCAAAATTCAAAAGCAGTGACCGATTTTTTTTACATGGATGTAAAATTTGTTTCAGCCCAGTAAATGAAAACTTGTAAGCTGGACTCTTGCATTTCAGAAAAATCCTTTTTCTTCCTTTTTTTAGGACACGCACTCTGCTGCTGAATGCCTTCAGCCTATCAGAGGACAGCATAAATATGGACAATGTTTTCGAGTGGATTGAGAAACTGAACACAACCTATCCAGAGCAGTTTGCTGAACTTTATGGCAAACTGGAAACGTGCGACCTTGAGCAGGAACTAAACACTGTACGTAGTTCTACACACATAAAGCGTTGATATTTTTTACTGTTTAACCGAGAAAAATGCAGTGTTTCACTCTTTAATAGAGATATTCCTGGCAGTGCAATATGATGTTCATTATGCTGCTGCAGTGGTTGACACTGTTGGTTAGAAACCTTTGGGTTCTCTTTCTGTGTGGGGTTTCTCACCTAAATGCACTGATTTGTGGAGGTAAAGGGGATTCACATAGAATTTATTATTGTTAAAAAGCAATAATGTTTTTGCTCATGTCTGTGTGCGTTTGTTGCTTAGCAAAATATCTCATGAACCACTGACTGGATTTTAATGAAACTTTTAAGAAATGATTTTTGAATGTACCTCTACCACTGATTGAGATCTAGAGCCCAATTTAGGATGGCTACCACAGCCAACTCACCTTGGAATACACAGAACTTGCTTTAATTTAGTCAATTTCACAGATTTTGAGCTAAAATTTGTTGTGGTAGTAGCTGAGAGTCATTCTCAGCACACACTCTGAGCACTAAATGATCACATAAGATCTTTTTTTAAAACTTTGATGTCTTCACCCCTGGAGCCAGGTCCTTTGAAGGACTGTCAGTCTATATATGTTTGTGAAGTCACAAAAAACAACGTACAAATGTAAAATATCAGGATCTGGGTTTTCTTTGAGTTTCTTTTTGTATTTAGGGTTATTGTTTTTGTGTGTTTGTGGTTATGAGTTTGGATTTATTGTTTCTTTTATTTTGTAATTTGGTCGTCTTGTCTTAGTTCAGGTTTTGCTCCTTGTGTCTTTTGTTTTTCTGTCATCATTCACCTGTCCTCATCTTATCATTTGTCTGCCTGCCACGCCCATCTTCACCTGCCCCAAGTTTGTAATCACTCACCTGTGCCCTCCTGCCTTTAAAACCTGGTCATCTCCTCCACTTACTCCCTGGTCTGTTGTCACTTCAATGTACGGTCTGGTTTCCGCTCAGGGCTCGCCTCTCGTGTTCGCTTCAGTTTGAATTTTGTTAGTGTTTTGTACTTAATTTTGGTTTTCTGCCATGTCTGTCAGCCTTTGTTTTTGTTCCTTTTTACACAGCAACTCAATTTCCTCAGAAGATTTGAGTATTATAGATTATTAATATTTTTGCAGGTGAGATTTTTACATGAAAGTGCCCATTTTTTCTACAGGTTTTTCATCATATTTGTCTTAATACAAGGACCTTGTTCAGAGGGTTGCTGTGCAGGTCTTAGTGAAGAACCCTCGATGGACTCCGATTTCTAAGTTGTTCCCAGAACTTTCTACTTTCAAGCTGCAGAAACAAAACATTCCAGTGATGAACAAACACTTTTGTTCATAAAATCCTTCTTGTTCAGATGAACTGGTGATGAGCCACAGAAACACTTTAATTATCTGAAAAAAATGTAAACCTATATTTCTAACACGAGTCTAACCCCCTGACTTTTTGTAAATTTATAACCAATCCACAATGTAAGGCTCATATAGAAAGCTATAGTTAATTTGATCCTAAGACAGCAAACAAGTCCCTGCTACTTAGGAGAACAATATTTCTGACTAAGTTCTTTTCTGTCCTGGGTGTGTTTCAGGCAGTAGAGGGGACTGGTCTGGCCTTCATCGTGTACAGCGAGGCCATCACGAACATGCCGCTGTCTCAGCTGTGGTCCGTGCTGTACTTCATAATGCTCCTGCTGCTGGGAATGGGCAGCATGCTGGGAAACGTCACTGCCATCATCACCCCACTACGAGACTTCAAGGTGGTGTCCCGCATAAGCAGTGAGCTCTTTAACGGTAAGGTGAAAGCTCTTTGTGTATAATTCAATAAGCAGACAAGGCTGATGAGCAATGAAATTACCTAAAAACAACATATTATTACACCCAATCTACATCCAAAAAGGGTTTAACATTTTATTGAACTGTCAGCAACACTATAGCAAGCATTATCGAAAAAGATATACATCAAGTATAAAGGTCAACACTTGTGTATAAATAATTCACCCTAAACCCTTTGAACGTTATGGAAAACTTAGCTCTCCGTCCCTCCCATGTATTCAGCTTGAAATCATCCAGTTTGTCCTCAGATTTGTCCCAGCAGTTCAATGTGACACAAAGTAGATAATCCACTTCATCGCCAGGCCACAGAAAGGATGTAGTTTTGCTCTTGTTTTTACTATCTGTCTGTTTCTTCCTGTTGTCACAGTTTGAAGCGTCTGCTCCACACTCTCTTTTCCTTTATTTGGTGTATTTTTGTGGCAGCGTTACAGTGCTGCATACAGTGCTGGCGTAGTTACTACGGTGTTTGGGTTTTGTTCTGTGTTTCTGTGTAGATGGAAATATTTCTAGAACTGGTGCTGTGCTTTTGAAACAAGATTGCTTTGGACAGACATCATTCCTGTGTGGGCGGGGCGTTAGGGTCTGACTTTTGGAACATTTTTTTCATGTCAGTTTAAAATAAGATGATAATAAAACCACATTTAAACTTTCATTTTCCTCAGCAAAACAAAGATTATCAATGTTCAGAACAGTGTGGGAGACAGTTGATTAAAGATTGAAATGTGGTTTTGTTTTAACGATAAAACTAGTTTCAAATACAAGTTGTTTGCCATGGTTGCTGCATATTGTGTTGTTGGAGTCTATTGTATAGGGTGACGATTGTTAAGTAACACAGTAAAAATTAACAGCTATATTTAGTCACATTTAGCTCCTCATAACATTGAAAATAACTTTTTCCATCTCATTTATTTAATAAAAAAAGTTTAAATGTTTAAAATATGAATCCAAATGGTAATGTTAAAAAATATTTTGTGTTAAAATTAAGCATAAAAAATGTGGATACTGTAGGGCTTTCATGGTTGACATGTCTCTTCAATGTTGCATGGGGAACTGGGACAACTGTCAAGGTATCACACTTCTCAGCCTCCTTGGGAAAATTTAGTCCAAATTGTTAGAAAGGAGACTTTAACCGATTGTTGAATCTTGGATTCTGGAGGAGGAGAGTGTCCTTTGTCCTCATCGTGGACCAGTGGACCAGATCTTTACCCTAAGTAAGGGGGTCCTGGGAGTTTGACTCTTCAGTCTACATGTTTTGTGGATCTGGAGAAGGCTTTTAACTGGGTTTGCCGAGACATTCTGTGGGAGGTGCTGCCAAAGACATTCAATCCCCGTATGAGCAAGGCAGGAGCTGCTTCTGCACCCATGGCACAAAGTCAAGCTTGTTCTCAGTGCTGGTTGGAATCAACCAGGAATGTCACTGTTCTCCAATCCTGTTGGTTGTGTTCATGGACAGGATGTGCAGTTGTTGAAAGGAGGATGTCTGGTTTGTCTCTGCTTTTTGCAAACGATGTGGTTCTGTTGGCCTCTTCAAGCAATGACCTTCTGTGTGCTTTGGGATGGCTCAAAGCAGAGTGTAAAGTGATTGGAATGAAAGTCAGGTTCTCTAAGTCTGAAGCCATGGTTCTTAAGGAGGAAAAGGTGGAATGCTCCCTCTAGGTTGGGGATGAGTCTTTGCCTCAAGCGAAGTAGTCCAAGTATCTAGGAGTCTTATTGACAATTGATGGTAGGATAGAGCAGCAGATGGGTCAACCGATTGGGGCGTAATCCCCAGCAAAGAGGGAGATGCTTTGGTCTGTTGTGGTAAAGACATAATTGAGTCAAAAGGCAAAGCTAACCTACGGTCACGAAGTATTGTCCAAAAGAACAAAATCCCAGATACAAGTGGCTGAAATGAGATTCCTTTGTAGGGTAGTTTAGACTGAAGGTCAGGGGCTCCACCATCCGTGGGGAGATCACAGTTCCTCAGAGCTGCTTGCCTGTGTCGAAAGAAGCCCGTTGAGATTGTTTGGGCATCTGATTAGAAAGCCCCAGGATGCCTCCCTTTGGATGTTTTCTGGGCACATTGGCCACATTTAGACTTCCCATTTACCATTCAGATTTAAACAATTAGGTTTACCTTTTTACATATAGATTAGACAGTAGATATTTAAATGTAACTAATATTTCAAGGTCAAAATCTAGCTGTAAATCTTTGACTGCTTTACTTTACAATCACTGTCTCATACCAACATCTACACTGTTTCACTGTGTCTGGTCACATACGATGTGTACCAATTTTAGACCAACATTTTCTCACCGCCATTCATTCCACAAACTTGGAGCTGGAAGAAACTCATGTGAAGTTGCTGATATGGGTTTAGTTTGGGTTTCACTTCTCTAGAACAGAAGACTGAGGTGTCCCAGAGAAACCACCAGTGAGAAGAAGTGCTAGAAGGTGGTGGGTGAGACCATGGGTAGATGCTGATATTCAGACAATACCATAGGCTCATGGAAGAACTGAGACAAGAAGATGCAGTGCCTCAATGTCACATGGATAAACAAAACAACAAGACAATTAGACTGCAGCAACATAGCTTGCCCCATGCTAACACTACAGTATTCTGTAACCTAGAATGAGTATACCATTAGGGCGACCTGGGCATGTACTCAGGGATATAAAGAAGGTCCTTAGTAATGAGTGAAAAACAAATGTTTATGCTTAAAGGGCTGTGAAATTAATCAAATTTGAAATTTCTATTTCAATTTTTATCACAAAAACAGGATAGTTGATAAAAAACGGTTATTGTTTAAAATATTTTGCCATATTCTGCTTTGCAAGCCTCCTGAGCTGCACAAGCTGCAGCTAAACCTCAAAGGAAAAACTATGACATTGTCAACAAAACAACAGAAAATCTTTTTTCTCTCCATCAGAGTCAAATACAGTCAAACAGGACACAAATAGCATACAGCAGTTTTACACTGCATTTACTTTAGGCAGAATATTTATCCTGCCATGGCTGTAATGTTCCTGTCCTTATTACATCATAAATTAAATATGTCACAGGCCTTAATCTTTTACATGTGCTTAATTTCTTCACATTTTGGCTTTTGTAAAAAGAAAATACACAAACATATTTGGTAAAATACCAAACACTGACAGTAGCAGAAGCTTAAAGACAAAAGTAAAAAATTGTCTTGTGACAAAAATGTCAGAAGTCTTCCTGCTTAAAGTCATCATGCATTTGATTTAAACGTTGATCTTGTTTCTAAATCATTATGGAAAGAGTTTACTATTGAAGACAGTAAATTTGCAGTATGATAGGTGGTGTTGGTCCTGATGAAGGCTGGATGTCTGCTTGGGTCCTGGCACTTGACTGGAACATATTTTTGTGGGTTAGGTGACTGAAATGGTTTTATTTTGTTTTTTATAAAGTATCAGATGTGCATAAGAATAAAAAAAAACCACTACATGTAGAAACCAGTTATTGTTGCTACCGATTATAAGAAGTGTTTTTTCTTCCAGGTATAGTCTGTTTAGTCTGTTTTCTACTGGGTCTGGGCTTCACCACCACTTCAGGAAACTATTGGTTCAGCATATTTAACGACTACGGAGCCACTTTCTCCCTCCTGTTCATCGTCCTCATTGAAATCATCACCGTCAGCTACTATTATGGGATCAAAAGGTTGGTATCACTGCGGATGATAGAGTGTCTGTTGTTTAGCTTTGAGTTGGTGAAATGCGTGGCTTCTGTCACATGTTAAAACTGATTTAAAACATCTGCACACCAACAGACCACCCACTGCATAGTTTATAAAGGCTACTGATTTATTCAGAATATAAACACACAGTTGCCCAGTTGCCATCTTTAAATACCCACAACTCTTAACACTTGTTCAAAAATACATATACCAATGTTTGAAATTATCTTAAAAGTAACCTGAAATATTAAAACTGGATATGAAATTATGTATAAAAAATATAAATAAATATTAAACATCAAATATTACATATATCACACAAATATATTACCGTATTTTCCGGACTATAAGTCGCAGTTTTTTTCATAGCTTGGCCGGGGGTGCGACTTATACTCCAGTGCGACTTATTTGTGAAATTATTAACACATTATTACGGTACGGTATATCATTTCACATGTTATTTTCACACCAAACCGCAAGAGGGCACTCTAGGCCTGTGTTGATAATTTCAACACAGACGGTAACCCCCCCCATTATTATTGACACAAGTGGTAACTTATAAAAACTACTGAGAAGGGCTAAACAAAAATGGCACCGAAAAGAAGATCATATTCTGCAGATTACAAGCTGCAAGTAGTAAAATATGCAGCCGAAAACGGTAATCGAGCAGCTGAAAGAATGTTTGGAGTTAGCGAGAAACTTGTGAGGGACTGGCGAAAAGCCGAGGTTAATCTTACTGAAATGAAGAAAACAAAAAAAGCCAATCGCGGGCTAAAAGCTAGGTGGCCACAGCTGGAGGAACGAGTTCGCATATGGGTGCTTGAACAACGTGCTGCCGGGAGAGGCTTGTCAACAGTGCAGTTGCGTCTCCACGCCCAGGTATTAGCCAAGGAGATGAATATAAATGACTTTGCAGGAACACCTTCTTGGTGTTATCGCTTCATGCAACGCAATCGCCTCTCTATCAGAGCAAGGACAACGATGTCCCAAAAACTGCCAGCAGACTTCCAAGTCAAGGTCGACGGTTTCCGTGAGTTCATTGAGAAGCATGTAAGTGAGCACAACGTGACACCGGATCATATTATTAACATGGATGAGGTCCCCCTCACGTTTGACATTCCCATGGGCCGAAGTGTTGCAGAGAAAGGGCAAAAGAATGTGAATATAGTAACAACTGGTCATGAGAAATCACACTTCACAGTGGTGCTGGCATGCTGTGGAGATGGATCAAAATTGCCACCAATGGTCATTTTCAAACGAAAAACCATGCCAAAAATCCAATCTCCCTCAGTTGCAGTCACCGTGAATGAGAAAGGGTGGATGGATCAAGAAATGATGAACTTATGGCTTACAAAGTGCTACGCTAAGCGTCCGGATGGCTTCTTTAAAGCACGCAAAGCTCTGCTTGTGATGGATAGCATGCGAGCGCACATCACACCACAGTTCAAAAATAAATTAAAAAAATTCAACTCCATACCTGCCATCATCCCTGGAGGTTTAACCAAAATACTCCAGCCACTTGATATCTCCGTGAATAGGAGCTTTAAGGCAGTCTTGCGTAACCTGTGGGAGCAGTGGATGATGGATGGAGAGCACAGCTTCACGGCAACCGGGAGAATGTGACACGGATGGTTAGGTAAACTTGTTAGCATGTTATTTATGCTATAGTTATCTGAATAACTCTTCATATGTTATGTTAACATACCAGGCACGTTCTCAGTTCATTGTTTGTGTTACGTAAGTTACGTAACGTTAGCATACAATTATTCAGCCTGTTGATGCCGCTATTCTATTTTTATTTTAAATTGCCTTTCAAGATGACGTGTTTGTTTTTGTTGTT
>NC_051445.1:32103826-32112202 GCF_001649575.2 Kryptolebias marmoratus
TAGAAGAGGAAGCGCCGCATCTTCTACCTCCGGAGTTAGCGGAGTTGTTTAAAAGTGACACCGAGGATGAAGACTTCATTGGATTTAGTGATTTGGAGTGACACGGATGGTTAGGTAAACTTGTTAGCATGTTATTTATGCTATAGTTATCTGAATAACTCTTCATATGTTATGTTAACATACCAGGCACGTTCTCAGTTCATTGTTTGTGTTACGTAAGTTACGTAACGTTAGCGTACAATTATTCAGCCTGTTGATGCCGCTATTCTATTTTTATTTTAAATTGCCTTTCAAGATGACGTGTTTGTTTTTGGTGTTGGATTTTATCAAATAAATTTCCCAAAAAATGCAACTTATACTCCAGTGCGACTTATATATGTCTTTTTTTTCTTTATTATGCATTTTATGGCTGGTGCGACTTATACTCCAGAGCGACTTATAGTCCGGAAAATACGGTATATAATTTGTCACATAATCAGTAACCTATCAAAGGATTGGGTTGCAATTAACATCATAATTACTAATTTCTTGTCAGCAAGACAAGAAAGTACATAAACCACAAATTATGAAGATTATAATCCATTAAAGAAGCCAGACAAGAGGAAAAAGGAAATCTGATCTATAATTGCACAAGATGTAATATAGAAAAAAGTCTATAAGTTTAGGAACTTCGCTGTTTGATTATTAGTTTTCTATTTGCATTCTAGCTTGGCATCAGTTCATTATCTTTATCTTTGTTGTCTATTGATTTTTTTATTAGCTATTTCCCTCAGTGTCCTGTAAAAGGTATAATATTAAACTCCTCATTTAAGCCTTTTGGGGATGAAGTGTTTAATGTACTGTATGTATCCAAAAAGAAGTCAAAAGTTTCAATCATCCTATCTACAAGGACAGTTTTCACATAAATAATTACCAGAAATAACAGAACTAAGAAAAAGTGGTTTTGGAAGTGCTAAATCAGAATCAATAATTAGATTAATATTCAGTTATAATAATCAGTACCAATGTTTCATAATGACTTTTTGAATAGCACCAGAAATAGGTGAATAAACTCGCTGAACTCAACTGAACTAACATGTTTTTTCCCATTTTTTTTCTTATTTTATTTTATTCTAATTTCTTTTTTTTCTGAACTGAACTAAGTAAGGAACAAATCAGTGAATAAAGCAATTTGGTTCAATTGATTTACTCAAAAATTTGTTCGTTTGAACAAATCATTCATGAACGACACAACACTGATTCTAACAAAATAATTTCCATAACTGATCAGAACTGATCGTGAAATTTAGTTGTAAGGTGAGGAATATTTGCTGTTTTCTAATGCAATTTTTATGAACACCCCCAAACAAGCATTTAATGATGTAGAAATTGTGTTAGAAACATAAAAATAAAATTAAAAACTTTGACAGCTATTATGATTTTAACCGAATAGTTTATCTATTTATGAATTTACTTTTAACCAGGTGGAAACATAAAAATTGTAACTAAAAACCCCTACACATCAAATTCAATGTTTAGGTGATTTTAAAGACTTTACAACTCACTATCAGTGACTGAAAGTAATTTTGTAAACTGTAAACTCACTGACAACAAAAGGAGGGACAGAGTAGAGGAAATGAAATGAAATTGCTCATGTTCAAAGGTCATGTGTCTGTATTACAGATTACAGTATCAGATCAAATGGGTAACAGCGTTGGCAGTACAAGCACAATGATGGTCCTCCAGAGTTGTACAGAGTCCAGTACCTGTGTGCCCACATTTTATAGGGTTCTGTAATGCTGTAATACAAGGATCCTCCCCTGGTGTGGTCTGTCGAAGGCAGTAGTGTCCAACTATCCTGCATGTTTTAGGTGTTTCTCTATTGTAACACACCTGACTTAAATGAATGAGTGAGTGATTAACAGCAGGGAAACAGGATAGTGGCCCCCCAGGACCAGGATCAGACACCACTGGTCTAGGTGGAGCAGAACATTCAGTACATGTGTGGGTGTCCTCATGTTCCCATTGGTTCCAATATCAGGCAGAACACTTGTCCTCATGTGTCATGTGTCTGCTGACCATCACTCACTGTCAGGGTTTTCATTTATTTAACCTGCTAAGAAAAAATCACACCGGAGAGGCTTGTTGTCTTTTTGTGAAGGCCTTCGCAAAGAAGAGAGATTCCACAACAGCTCCTAATGGCGTGCTGTCCAGGAAGTTCTGCCCCTCCACTTGGGCTTTCTCTTTATTTAAAGGAAGAAGAAATAATAAGAAAAAAGGGGTTGATCTTAGCAGGCCAAGGCCAGTTCTGATCATAGCAAAAACACATAACACATCACTGTTTGGGAGAGCCAGATGGTGTGGCGCCCGCCGGCCCGCCGTCTGACCTTGGTCTCTCACGTAGGCAGTGTTCCACATGAGCACAAAGGCTGATAATGTAAAAACCCTAACACTCACTGTTTTGGATGTGCTGCTCCTTACAAATGAAATCATTTACAAACCAGTCTTTGGCCTGCATGTGGACCAATTGAGGCCTAAACCAGACTATTCCTTCTGAGGGCTTAGACACAGTCAAATTTGTTTGTGCCTTTTGTTAAAGAAAGAAAAGCCCACAAAGGTCACCGAAATACCTTGAAACTGACAAAAAAAAGTTTACTAAAAATCAATTATTGAAATCAGTCCTTGCTTTTGAATTTTGGTTAACTCGTAGAAATCCTAGGAACATTTTGTGCCATATTGGCTGTATTCAATGAATATAAATGGTAAATGACTTGCACTTGTATAGCACTTTATCTAGTCCAAGGACCCCAATCCTACATTCATCCACACATTCACACACTGATGGTGGTAAGCTACATTGTAGCTACAGCTGCCCTGGGGCGGGCTGACAGAAGTGAGGCTGCCATCACACCGGCGCCACCGAGCCCTCTGACCACCACCAGTAGGCAAGGTGGGTGAAGTGTCTTATCCAAGGACACAACAGCTGAGATGGACAGAGCAGGGGCTCGAACCAGCAACCCTCCAGTTACAGGACAAACACCTACCTGAGCTGCTGCCACTGCCCTGTTCAATGAATATAGTTCAAATATGGAGGATATTTATCTTAAAAAAACTTCAAATTGTATCAGTTCCTTAAATTATCTTAAAATAGCTAAGCTACACAAACATGGACACATTTAATCCTAATGACAAAAATGTTTTGATACCACATATATCTTAACATAACTTCATGCATTACTTTATTTTAAAATTTCCTTTTGGACTACTAACTATCAATTTTTAATTTTTATATTTGCGTCAATGTGGACTTAATTGAAAATGGCCACGAAGGACACCACTGTTGAAAGCAAATTATAAAAAGTGAGACAGGAAATTGCTAAAATGCATTTTGACAAACCACAAAGCTTCTGAGAGGATGTCCTTTGGACAGATGGAAGTCACATCAGCTCTATGTTCACAGTATAACACTGAACAGTGGACCGACACTGAAACATGGAGGAGGCTCAGGTCTGTTCTGGGCTTGGTGTGCTACATCTGGCACAGGGTGTCTTGAATCTGTTCAAGACTAGCAAGGCTTTCTGGAGCTAAATGTGCTGCCCAGTGTCAGAAAGTTTGGTCTCAGTTGCAGGTCATGGATCCTCCAACAGGATAATGATCCAAAACACACAGAAAGGCTCAGAACCAAACATTGGACTATTCTGAAGTATCCTGAGCCCTGATCTAAATCCTGTTGTAAATCTGTGGAAGAGCTGAAACATGCAGTCTGGAGGATGAATCCTTCAAACCTGAGACAGATGGAGCAGTTTGTTCATGAGGAGTGGGGAAACAAATTTGACTGTCTGTAAACGTGTTGGAAAAATGAATATTTGAACGTACAGCAGCAAAGAAAGAACTAGGGGAATCAACAAGGTAACAACAGACAAAAGTTATTGCAGGTGTATATTTGTTTTTTAACAAGGGCAATGTCCCGTTCATTTACATAGAGTAGTTGGGATTTAAAACCAGTACTGGAACCAACCAACAAGGGAGCTGGTCACGTTCTGCTTCAGCTTCCAGGTTCAAGCTCCAACAACTACTTATATTAACAATATTTGATAATTATTATTTGTGGTTCATCTGCAAAGGTCAGTTCTCTATTTACAAGTTTAAGAAAGATTTTGATTATATTGAGGATTCTAACCTAAGGTTTAGGCTGAACAAGAACAAAGAAATTACTCATGGACAGTACATGAAAACAACAAAAAGCAAAGGGAGTATTTATGCACTGAGAAAGGAATGACAAAAGGCTGCAGATATGCTGATAGAAACAAAAAATACACCTAATTAAATGTATAAAATAAAACAGAAAGCCAGGTGGAAGAAAACTGAATGAAATGATTAAAACTCAGAAATATAAAACATTATTGTAGAAGATAAACTTTACTAAACAAGAGAAACAAAGCAAACTACAACGGACCACTTCCTAGTCCTGATTGATTTCTTGGTTGTAATTCTGAACCAGGCCTTAGATGTGAAATGTCCATCTGACTCCATGAAAGAATCAAATAATTAGGATTCACTGGTGAAACGATTTGAAGGGTTGTTTTACTCATTTCAGGTTTGAAAAGGATATTGAAGACATGCTTGGTCATCGTCCGAACTGGTACTGGAAGATCATGTGGGCAGGAGTAAGTCCTCTTCTCCTTATTGCCCTCTTCTTGTTCTACATCGTCAGCTACATCCAAGGAGGAACCCCTACATATCAAGCATGGAACGAAGACTTGGTGAGGTTTTATTTTCTCTCTGTCCAGGTTGATGTAAAATCTCTGAATGAGCAGTGGTTGAATAATGTGAATAATGTGTGATAGTTATTAGCTTGGTCTCAGTGTTATACTGTGAAGCATGTGTAGATGGTTGTTTTCTGTAACATCATATACAGGTGAAACTAGATACACTGTATAAACAGACACATTCAGTTTTTTTTCACTGTCTGGCATTAAATCAGACCAAACCTTTCCTGTTAGGATTCCCCAGAAAATTTCTATTTGTTAAATGCCCAAATAATGAGAGAGAGACTTTCTTTTTTCTTCAAAGTAAGAAGTTTCCATCTATTTTCTTTAAACTATTACTTGGGTCAAACATTTTGGGTTTCCTTCCACAAGTTTCTAACAATAGTCTGCTGGTATTTTGTCCCAATCTTCCAGGTCAGGTTTGTAGCCCACTTTGTTCACATACACCTTTACAGCTCTTCCCACATTTTTTTATGGGATTGAGATCAGGGTTTTGTGATGTCCACTCCAAGATATTGACTTTGTTGTCCTTAACCCACTTTGTGTCTAATTTGGCAGTATGTTTCGGGTCATTGTCCATTTGGAAGACCTGTTTGTGCTCAGGCTTTAACTTCCTGGCTGATGTCTTGAGATGTTGCTTCAGTATTTCCACATAATGTTCTTTCTTCATGATGCTATCTATTTTATGAAATGCACTCGTCACATCTCATAAAAAATCAGTTTAATCTTATCCATTATCTTTTCAAGTATAATGTATAAACTAATCTGCTTATCTAGTTGTCATGTTGGTGTTACTATTAATTTAACAATGTTGAATTGAATGTTATGTTGTTTTATTTTCGATTAAACGTTCATTTAATGTCAGTTGTTGTTGTTTGGACAGAACATCTTCCTGTTTGTTAATGTTTGAATCATTGATTGTCTCTTTTTTATCATTAGTTTCATTGGTGATATTTGACTTCAGAGATGATTGTATAGTTTATGTTGTGTGAACCTGTGGACGGTGTCTCAAGTCTTTTCCAACCTCTAACAGGTTTTTCTTCCAGGATTGTTTACTTTCATTAATCTGGAGTTTTTTGTGGAGATTTATTGCATCCCAGTAGTTAATACTTTTGCACCTCACGGCATAATTCCTGGTACAAACACGTCACAGAGAAGATTTAACATTGTTTAAGGAAAACATGGTCGCAGCAGAAATAATGTGTCTGCAAACTGACATAATTTAAATTTACTAGAATTTGTGATTTGAAAAAAACCTGAAACCCAAGGTTTTTGGGTGTTCTTTAACTGTATCTGTTGTTTTTTCAGGGTAAATCAGAGCAGGCAGAGTATCCTCTGTTTGGTCAGGCTTTCATCGGACTGCTGCTGGTGTCATCAGTGAGCTGTGTTCCCCTCACAGCTCTGTATGTCTTCATCCAGAAGAGAAAACAAGCACATCAACACAAGCAGCAGCATTCTGTCAGTACAGTAGCTGCATAGAGACCATACCAGGACTAACTCTGCTCACCAGCTGAAGAACCACTGCCCACCATTTCTGCTCCCCATATGAAGAACCACGTTTCTGCTCACCAGATGAAGAACCTTCACCATGGAGGACCACCCAGCAGGCCTTTGTGGTTCAAACTGGTGAAAGTTGTTCGTCCTGTAAACAGACGTATCTCAGTGTTGTGAAGAATTCAGATGAACATCGTCTGTTTTTTGAAGAAACTTGTATTTTTATACAGTTTGTTTGGTTTTGAAGTTTTCATCAGTAATGTTTACTGTACATTTGAACAGATGCTCATCCATCAGAACCAGAACCAGATGTAGCTACACATCTGTTACAGGTTCTGTTGTTAGTGTAGATGTGTTCTTTGTCTGATTGTCAGACATTTTTAACACAGATGTAAATCAGTATTTTATATCACATTGATTCAAATAAATGGATTTAGATATGTAGCTTACTCAGTGAGCTGTTAATTACTTTTTTTCCAATTATGTGGATCTCATTGTTTATGTTGTAAATAAATTGTGCATCTCATGATCATGGCAGAGCCATTCCACAGGTAAATCAAGTCCAAACTATCAGTAGAAGTTCAGTCACTCAGTAACAGATGTTATTGTTTTTAAAACGAGTAAAGCAGCAGTTTAAACTAATACAATCAAAATTTGGATATTGATTCAATTGATGATGATGATGAGTAATATTCTGGGTAAAGTAAAAAAAACTACTGAAGGACCTTTTCTACAGTAATTTTTTCTGTTTTACAGAAATGTTAAGCAGCTCCATTGAATGTGCTGTCAGAAATCCTTTTACTTCAGGACTGTTTGTGTTGGACACTAAATGTTTGAAAAGTGTGACTGTTTTCATTACATTGGGTTTCATTTGATCCCTTCTTATTCTGTTGATTACGTTTTATCCTGTATTAGACTAATAATTGGCATTAAAAGTTCCATGTTAACACCTGATGTGACAGAAGGAACTACTGTGTTCTCGCTCAGCTGCTTTTCAGCAAATAAACCTGAAGAGAATTATTTTACTCTTCTGTTTTTCTTTTTGTTTTTTATAAAACAAATTTGGTCAAGTGTTAAGAGTTCACTTTCTATACATTCTCTTCATCTGGTTCATATAGTAAAGGTTTGTGGACATTTTAGATAAAACATGACTCTTGCTAGTGTTTGAAGGCTATTTTTAAGCTGTCACTTTCAGCATCTACATGAATATTGAAATCCCATATGATTATGACTTTATCAGTATTAAGTAATAAATTATACAGTTAAATATGTCTGATATTTGAGACAAAAACTCAGAATAAGGGCCAGGTGGATGTTTTTCAGACTTCTGTTTTAGATGAGAAAAACTGAGGTCAAGAAATTTAATGAATTATAATTAATAATTGGCCAAGGAGTGAAAAGGTGGACTACAAAGGCAAAAGATGAATATATCTGGGACAAGTGGCTTGTTTTTGGGACCATGAAGTCAGCTGGGATACTTGGACACCTATGTGGGCACAGTTCATTCATATACACTCCTGATCAAAATCTTAAGACCAGTCAAAAAATTGCAAGAATTTGCATTTTGCACTATTGGATCTTAAGAAGGTTCTAAGTAGAGCTTCACAGTGTTAAATGAAAAAATCAGTGCAAGAGACAAGAAGTTTTGAGCGGGGAATTTTCTGCAAACTGCATTTACACTCAAACATGATTTTTTCAGCTGATCAAAAGTTTAAGACTATAGTCTTTAAAAGCCAAAAGCTGTGCAAAAATCTGGATTCCATGTCATTTTCTGTCAAGTCTTTACACTGTCAAGACCTCCTGATGGCAAAAGCCAAAAAGCTCACTGACTTTGAACGTAGTAGGATTGTTGAGCTGCATAAGCAGGGCCTCTCACAACGTGCCATCGCTGCTGAGGTTGGACGCAGTAAGACAATCATTTTGCGTTTTTTAAATGATCCTGAGGGTTATGGAACAAAAAAGTCAAGTGGTAGACCCAAAAAAATTTCACCAGCTCTGAGCCGCAGGATCCGATTGGCTGTCCGTCAAGACACAGGACAATCCTCTACCCAAATTAAGACCATTACTGGTGCTGACTGCAGCCCAATAACCATCAGACGGCATCTGCGAGAGAAGGGCTTCAGAAACAAAAACA
>NC_051445.1:32112666-32119081 GCF_001649575.2 Kryptolebias marmoratus
GAGAACATTTGGGGATGGATGGCAAGGGAAGTTTACAAAAATGGACATCAGTTCCAGACAGTGGATGCCCTTCGTGAAGCCATCTTCAACACTTGGAGCAACGTTCCCACTAGCCTCCTGGAAACACTGGCATCAAGCATGCCTAAACGATTGAAGTCATCAACAAGAAGGGTGGAGCTACTCATTACTGAGTCCTTTTTTTTGACACTTTGATTTCTGTTTTGGGGGGTTTCGGGTTTTTTTTGAGCTATGGTCTTAAACTTTTGATCAGCTGAAAAAAATCATGTTTGAGTGTAAATGCAGTTTTCAATTAATTCCCCGCTCAAAAGTTTTTGTCTCTTGCACTGATTTTTTCCTTTAACATTGTGAAGCTCTACTTAGAACCTTCTTAAGATCCAATAGTGCAAAATGCAAATTCTTGCAGTTTTTTTTAACTGGTCTTAAGATTTTGATCAGGAGTGTATTGCTTTCAATGAACAAAGAAGTGTACCCACAAAGAGTGTTCATAAATTTGCAAACCACACGCCCTGGTTCTGTAAACAGCTAAGAGAACTAAAGAAACTTGAAGAGCAGGCTTACTAGAAGGGGGACATGAACTTGTACAGACATGCTGGCAAGACAACAAGTGAAGAAAGCCATCAGGTCAGCAAAGCAGGAGTTTGGAGCTAAGACTAAGACAGCTTCAGCCTCCAGGGACTCAAAAAAGGTTTGAAGGGCTCTCAACACTTTGATCAACAAAGGTACACAAACCTACATTCCTCCTCCCCCTAACTTTGCTGATGAGCTAAATCAGTTCTATAACAGGTTTGACAACATCCCGTCCTCTGTGGTCCACTCCACCACCTCCACCCTCCACATTGAGCCAATGTTATGGTTAAATACTAATCTCTGCTGGTAGCGGTCCAAACTCCTCATCTGCTACATGTCACTTCTCCTTCCAGCCATACCCCCCTCCTCCCCCAGTCATCACAAGCTGTGGAGAAGATATTCTGCCCCCCAGTGCTGGAAAAGAACTATCATCGTTCTGGTACTGAAGAGGGTTAAAGTTACCTGTCTACATGACTACCCACCTGTTGCTCTCACAGCCGTAGCCATGAAGTGCTTTGAAAAGCTGATTTTGTCCTTCTTCAGAACCACCACTGACCATCAGCTGAAGTCCTTACAGTTTGCATATAGGTCAAATTGTTCTATGAACAACGCTGTGAATCTCAGCTTTCATTACATTCTGGAGCACCTGGACAAGAACTGCAAGGCTACAATTTCTTTTCTCAACTCCCTTTAATATAATCAACCTGTTCCATCTAGACACTAAGCTTCAGCAACTTCAGCTCCCTCATGCAATTTGCAAACTGATTATGGACTTTCTCACCAACTCGTCTCTGTGGCACTTGCTTGTCTGTTACTCTCACCACCAGCATAGGGGCACCACAGGGATGTGTGTTATCTCTGTATCTGTTCCCTCTGTACACCAGTGATCTTCACTCCAGGGACCCCTCGGCAAAGCTTGTGAAATACATTGATCCCATCCCCAGCGATGATGAGACAGCCTACAGGAACTGTTTCAGACTCGACAGTGTGGTGTACAGAGAATAACCTGGAGTTAAACATCAGCAAAATGGCAGAGATGATTATTGTCTTCTGCAAATCTCCATCGCCAAGACCCTGAAACGGGTAGAACCTTCAAACATGAATAAAATAAAGAAGATTCACAGGAGGATGCATGCACTTAGGGTGCTTAAAAAGCTAAACAGTTCAGAGCTACCATCAAGAGCACCCTGAGTGTTTTACCCTGTCTCCATTGCCTACATGAAACATCAACTTGATTGCGTCATTAGGTAAACTAGTAAACTGACTGGAAAAAAACAACAGCTGATGATGGATCTGCACTATCCCAGGGTCATGAGATGGGCTTGAAAGACGGTACATGACTCAAGTCCCCAAACAGGAAAAAATCCTGTGTACAGATCCCTGTATATGTGGCAAAATAAATGTGATTGTGTGATTAATCCTGACTGGAAAATAGCAGCTACTCCTCCACCTCGACCTGTTGTTCTAGGAATATGAAAATTCAGATAATTAGCAGGAGTGGATTCATTTATACTAACAACATCCTCCTGTTGTAGCCAGGTTTCTGTTGGACAAAATAAATCAATATGATGATCAGCTATCAAATCAGTAACTAACAGAGACTTAGACGAGAAATAATCTTAGATAATCCACATTTAGTAGTTTTATTTATATTTTTGTTCTGGTAAAGTGTTTATTTTTTTTATCTATTTTTCTTGAGCTTAGCTTTAGATTATTTAACTTGGGCTGTGGGCAAGGTGACACTGTTTGGGTGAGTAACAGAGGAGAAGCAGCAGAGAGGTGTGTTTCCCGGACTGGTCTCTGGGTTGTCAATAATTTGGATGGCCAGCTTCAGGACACCACTCACACAGCCAGTAGTTTATGTACTGTATACATCTCTTATCAAATTGGGGAGGGGACCAGAGAAAACTACAGAGTCTGACATTGTTCTCGCAAAGTTAAACACTAAAGCAACATTAATGTTAGTGACCTCTGACTGGTGTATGTAGAAGTCATTACTGCTGACGTGAATAACAACCTTAGCCTTAGTCGGCTGTTTCACGTAGGATTCAGTGTTACCCTCAGGGTGCTGATCGAACAGGCTGTGGCTCCATTAGTTCAGGAGCTTAGTGTCTGTGGGTTGTCATTTTAGCAAAATATCTCGTAAAGAGCTGGATGGATTTTAATGAAACATTCAGGAAGTATTCATTGTATAAGAATTCAGTTTTACGGTCACTTTAATTCAAGGTGGTTGACACAGCTAATTGACATTAACTAAAACAAAAATGACTGATTCAGTCAGTTTTTCAGATGTTGAACTAAAACTTGATGGGGCCATCCTCAGCACATACTCTGAGGGCTAACACATCTTGCATGAGATCACATGTAACTTTGTTTACAAAGTTTGACCAAGTGTCAAGGTCTGAGGAGATGACAGAGGCGAACCCAAAGCGCAGACTCATAGAAAATTAATTTATTAAACAAAGAAAAACCAAAACCAAAAAAGCTGACGTGGCAGCAAAAGCAGAAAACATGAACTAAACAAAAAGCTAAGGGGAAAACAAGTGGGACCAGGACCAGGACCAGGACCAGGACCAGGACCGAACAGGACAGAAACATACAATGGACCAGCGGAGTGGTGGAGAAAGTGACCGGGTTTTAAACACTGAGGAAGACGAGGTAAGTGGGCACAGATGAGTGAGACAATTTGCTGTCAGGTGGAGATGGGCGTGGCAGAGCGATAAGTGAGTAACTGAGGAGGAGTGAGTAGT
The DNA here is from genome assembly GCF_001649575.2 of Kryptolebias marmoratus. Lineage (NCBI taxonomy): Eukaryota > Metazoa > Chordata > Actinopteri > Cyprinodontiformes > Rivulidae > Kryptolebias > Kryptolebias marmoratus. The sequence continues at coordinate 32,116,005 of NC_051445.1, forward strand.
GACAGAAACCAAAGGCATGAGAAACCAGAACTAAACTAAGACAAGAATAACTAAACATAAAAACCCCAAACCCCACACCAAGATGGCTATACCTTTAGCCTTTTTCAACATAAGATTATCTTAGTCTCACACTGCTATCAAAGGTGGAGGGTTATATGCATTCTTTGAAGGAATGTACGTCCAGGCCTTTTTTTATTGTTTTCTTTTGTTCACTAAAAATAACCACATATTCACAGCAACAAGTTGATTACTCTTCACAACTCTGAATGTATTTCATTATATTTTAGATGGTGATCAGCAGAACAGAAGTTCTGCTTCAATCTGTCAGTGGTGTAATGATTGATTATCTTATCTCAGTCTATGTTATCAATACAGAAGGTTGGTAAAAACTAAATCCGGTACCTTGTTTGTGTTTTTAGGCTTGTTTCTCCATTGTTTGGTTCGTTACGGTGATTTATCTTTTTTGTTTTTCATTTGGACTTTTTGCTCCAGTTTCTTCTTTTATTCCTGTTCTGTCACCTCCTTTATCCTCAATATAATTCAAAAAGAAAAAAAAAAGTTTTATGATGTCCACATTTTGTAGACATTATAAAATGAAACAGTGCAATAAAAAGCTGGCAGACACAAGAAGCAACAGACACAATAAAACAGTAATTGAGGAAGCACTTTAGTGCATCAAATATCAATTCAAGGCTGTTCAAAGTACTGCTATCATTAGAGCTTTGTTTCTGATAAATAGCAGAATAGCTAACATCATATCTAATCAAAACTGATAAAGAAAGTCTGAAATAGACTTAAACCATGATCTTGGCTCACAGCACAATGTTTCATCTTAACACGTGGTGAAAGAATACAGGGCATATTTGACTCATGAGCCATAACACTAAAACCACTCCAGTTCCTGTCAGCTCAGTTGTTTTGTCTTTTAAAGGGACAGTCCAGTCAAGTTTAAAGTGATGTTCTGTCTAATAGTTACTGATAGTTAGCACCTTATCATTAATCTCAGAGAAAGAGCTAAAAGTCTTTATCCAGGCTAGATTAATGGCTAGCCAAACGACTGCCAGGCTTAGAAAACAAGTCTTTGTCCAAAACGACAAAGCAGTGTAAAAGAACACTCCATAAACTCTTTACAGCTTTCCATGACACCATTTAATGAGTTTGTCATCGTTTCTCAGCCAAACAACGTTTCTGTTAGTATGTGTGCAGAGTGCAGACACTGTGGCTGCATTCAGAAGGTTCTTACTTCACAATTAGGCACTACTCAGTCAGGCTCTACACAAATACACACTATCAAGATACAATGGAATACACGTGTGAATGTGAGGTAATGTAATTAACATAATCTGTCTCCATAACACTGATATAAAACTTATTTACCCATATTTGTTGAACTGTTTTGTTTTATCTTTTTACACAACCACTGACTACAACAGTAGACATATAACAACCTTCAGTACATTCAAATTATCACCTACAAAATATTTTTGTACATTAGCTCTGTACAGCTAATTTTAAAGTTGTAGTATGTGTGTAAATATTAAAAAGAAGCAGTTGAAATTTGGTTGAACTTATATTAGAAGCATCTAGATAATTATTTTCAGTGAGTCTAAAAAGTCCCAATAATGAGCTGTGGACATTAGCATTAGCTTCCATTAGCCTGTGTTGGCTCAGGCTGCAATGCATTATGGTCCGTTTCCATCCATAGAGTGTACAACTGCTGTACACTACTTTTACTGTAAAATGTGACCAGTTTCTAGGGCACCACAGTGAATTAAAAACTACAGTTAAAATTTCAAACAGCACTGACTCATGTTGTAGGGCACTATTTAATGACTGAGTGGACAATTCAAACTTATTTGTTGCCCTCCAAACATCAGATTCACTTCACAATAATCAAAAACCTTTTCTGAAAAACTAATTCTGTTAATGGTGAAATATCTGGTGCTTTGATTTTCTGAGACAGCTTAGGAAAAGTTAATGGGTTAAATGTGTGAGTTAATGAGTTAATGCAATACACAATAAAAATAAGATGTTACACAAAAAGCTGTTTGTTACTGTAATAACAAGAAGTCGATCACAGGTAGAAATGTTGACAAAATGTAGGCATTAAGATAAGAACTCTTACAATTACCTAACAGCTTTTTATAGGTGTTCAGAGGTCAAACCCTGGGGAACAAGGCGGTGTACGATCAAACCACGCCACAGCCAATAAACAAAACATTAAGGTCGGGCTAAATGCACACAAAAAGTTAAAGCAGGACATGTTTTCATAAATGGTAATAAAATATTACAACTTGTGTGAAACTGCATAAAACGAAAGTTCAAAGCTTTTATTTCAGGTTCTCTTTGATGAGTTTCAGATCTATCTTATGGACTGATTTCTTTCTTTTTGTTTCAAATAATTTTCAGTTCAACTTATTTATTTAGCACCAAGTCACAACTAAATTAACAAATATAACAAATAATTAATTTGTTTGTACTCTTACAGCTCATTGAAACAATGCTTAATTTCTTGTGAAAAGTGATTCAGTTGAAAGCAACTGTTTGTGTGTATTATGTGATAAAGTAAACAGAAACAAATGAAAGGAAATGATTGGTTGTTTATTTTACAAAGATATGCTAAAACAGTATGAACAGATTTGGCTGTACTCTTAAAGAGACAAGTACTTTGCATTATAGACATATTTCTAACTTAGTGTTTGATATTAATTTGTATCACAGTAGTCTTAAAGCTTTTTATCAGACATTCAGCCTATTTAAAGGAACCAAACAAACTACAGATTAGTTTGATAATATCATGTGCACCACACTGAACATGGAGCAGAAAGCAAAGGGAAGAGCTGTCTGAGGAGCTCAGACAGATTTTAGATATCCATGTTAAAGATAAAGGCTACAAGGTCATATTTCTTTGACCAAATAAAAAGTACAGGGGTTATGGGACTGTAGCCAACTTCCAGTATGACTTCTTCTTCTTCTTTCAGCTGTTCCCTTTTCAGGGGTCACCACAGTGAGTCATCCTCCTCCATCTCTGTCTTCTGCGTCCTCTGTCCTCAGTCCAACTACCTCCATGTCCTCTC
>NC_051446.1:0-7874 GCF_001649575.2 Kryptolebias marmoratus
TCATTAAAGGTTCTGCCTGGGGCAAATTGGACTCAGACCTTGGACTGTTGAAAGACCTGTTAGAAGGACAACGAGACAGTAGGTCCCCGACTGAGACAGACGACTCCCTGACCGAACCATATTTTGCTGACTCATCTCACCCAGCCCACTCTTACCCTTTGATTAGGACACAGGAGGGGCACAGATATAAACCCTTAGTTATAGAGGACATGCAGGCCTTAGTGGACAAAATGCCACCTCCGGTAGAGGGAGGGGCTTTATGGTTAGCACAACTAGAGAAGTTGACAAAAGGTCAGACGTTGGCACTTGGGGACTTTAGGGCTGTAGCTGCACGTTGCATGATAAGTTCCACCCTGAGAGACATGGAGACTGACGCACAGACCCTGACCATCCCTGATAGTGCTCCCCTGACTGGTCATATCCGAATGATATCCGACGCCATGAGAGTGCATCTCCCACTTCCAGAGGGCACTCCGATCCCCAAGTTTTTGTGGAAACCAGACAAACATCCTAGAGAGTTCTTAGACGATTGTAAAGAAGAGTGGGTGAGGAGAACCGGGTGTCATGCTCAGAGCACACAACAAAAGCATCATTTTAGACAGGCTGTCTTAGATGGTGTTCCGGCCCAAGTTCTAGCAGAAATGCAACGTAATCCTGACCTGTCTGGGGCTGATCCTGCCATGTGGGAAAGACATTTGGTACATCATCTCCAGAAGGCTAAGGATGCGGCTGTAAAAGAGGAGTCAGAGATAAAAAATTTACAGGTACAGCTTTTAAAGTTGCAGCTGGGAGAGGCTAAACAAAAGGTAAATGAAAAGAAGGACACAGCTAAGAACCAGATGGTGGCAGGAGGGGGGCCCGTGAGCTCACCCCAACCCCCACCAACTAACACCCCTATGTATCTAGGGCCTGGGGCACTCTCTAATTATGGACCACCTCCTGTGTGGAGTGGCCCTTTCAGAGGTTACAGGAGAGGGCCTCCTAGAGGTAGAGGTGCCTGGGCAAGGGCGGGGGGCCGAGGGGCCGCACCAAGGGGATACGCTGGCAGTGATGCTTGCTTTGTATGTGGTCAGAAAGGGCACTGGTCGCGAGACTGTACACGAGGGTCTCATTCCCAGGGACCCCACCACCAAGCGTCAAACCCGCAGGCTGCCCCACAGGGCCAGTATCCGCAGGGAAATCCAGGAACCGGGGATCAGTGGCATGGTCCCGAGCGTGGATTTTTTCCTCAATGACACACCCCACAGAAGAACCTGAACAGAGGGGGAGGAGCAGACCCTCTGTTGGAGCTACAGATCATGCAAAATAAACTGCCATTTTTGGTGGATACAGGGGCAACTTATTCCACCATAAATATGATTTTACCTGATGACAAACTTTCCACACAGACTGTAGAAGTTGTTGGTTTTTCTGGGGTTCAACAAAAACTGCCATTAACTGTACCTATGCGCACTCAGCTGGGGACACAGACTCTCCTCCATCCATATGTTCTCTCTCCTCAAGTCCCTGTGAACTTGCTGGGTCGTGACTTGCTGATGAAACTGGGGGCCTCCATTTTGTGTGCTCCAGATGGGCTCATTGTATCTCTGCCTGATGGCACTGGGTGGATTTGTTCTTCAGGACTAAGAACTCATGGACAGTGGTTGTTGCGGCCAGTTGAACCTGAATATGCTGACATTTACTGGGGTTTGCTTGAACCTGAAACGCCACAGAGGGGCGGTGTCCTGTCGGCGTACCTGAGGTGGAAGCCCTGGATCGCCCTGCTTGAACCCTACACAGCTCCTCCCAACCCTCCTCATGTGACTTTGTTTTATGATAGAACAGGGGATGAATGATATCAGGAACAATTTCAGGAACAGATAGAAGGGACTAGATGGGGCATTAAATCTAACAACATTTATGTAGGACCAGAGGGAGTGGCTTCAGCTGTTCACCTAACAGAGGAACAGCTGCAGTGGTACCGAATGACCTCAGAGGCTGTACCACATATAACACTAACACTCCACCCGAAACATCAGGCTAAAGATTTAGGTCCTATGATGAAAAGAGCCGTTGAATCCACAGATTGGATCCCCACTCAAATACCAGATGTTTACTTTTCTCCCAGTTGCAACACTTATTTAATCCAGATAGAAACACAAGATCTTGCTCTCCTCGAACATGAACAAATCTCTAGAGATCATGGTAGAGAAAAAAAAAAACAGATCATCCGGCTGTAGCTAACTTGCTCCAGTCGCTTCCCTCCTCTTTGTGGTCAGGAGGTCCCACAGATGTTGACTTGACAGATTGTTCACCTATTTCTTTCAAGCCCCACCCCACAGCTCCAATTTTGTTAAAACAATATCCACATAAGCCAGCTGCAGAAGAGGGAATAGCTGAAACAATTGCAGGTTTGATTCAGGTGGGGGTTCTGGAACCCTCCACCTCATCTTGGAACACTCCTATTTTACCTGTAGAAAAACAGGGCACAGGTAAATATAGGATGGCACATGATTTAAGGGCTGTAAATGCTGTTTTACGGACTCCAACTATTCCTGTCCCTAATCCTTACGTGGCACTGACCAATCTGTGCCCATCCCATAAATGGTTCACATGTATTGACTTGACCAATGCTTTTTTCTGTCTTCCTTTGGCCGAAGAGTGTCGGGACATCTTCTCGTTTACTTACAAAAATCAACAGTGGCGATACTCTCGCTTACCATAAGGGTTTGCTTTGTCTCCTGGGATCTTTAATCAAGTTCATAAACAGGTTTTAGAGGGCTGTGAGCTTCCTGAGGGCACGACCTTGACCCAGTATGTAGACGATTTGCTCATTTCTGCTGTTTCTGCTGATGCTTGTTTACAGGCCACGGAGGTGGTACTGAGACAACTTTCTGTGAAAGGTTTTAAGGTCAGCAAGGATAAACTTCAGGCAGTAAGGACACAAGTCTCCTTTTTGGGGAGAGTGATTTCACAGCAAGGATCCGGGTTGTCATACTCACATCGCTCTGATATTCTTCACCATCCTAAACCTCTGACTGTGAAAGACATGCTGTCATTTTTGGGACTGACGGGATATAGCAGAAATTATATCCCTAACTACACAGGACTGACTCAACAACTGAGACTTTTAGTTAAAGAACACGGCATGAGAAATTTGAGGGTAACTTTTAACTGGACATCAGAGGCCTAAACTGTGTTCATTAAAATCAAACAGTTGTTATCACAAGCCTCAGACTTGGCCTTGCCGGACTATACTTTGCCGTTTCACCTCGACTTTTCTGTAACGGACTCCATTGCTAACGGAGTCCTGTTCCAGAAAAAGGGGGATGGAAGACAGGTGCTGAGTTACATCAGTGTGATGTTAGACTCTATGGAAAAAAGACACCCACCCTGCACACAACATGTTTCTGGTCTTACAAAAATCATTCAAAAAACAGCACACATAGTGATGGGGCATCCATTACACGTGTTAACAACACATACAGTAGTTTCATATGTAAATTCACAAACATTTACTATGACTCCACTGAGACAGCAAAGAATGAGTAAAGTGCTAGAAGCACCAAACTTACTGTTCACACATGAGGGCATCAATATGGCGGATAGAATGGGAACAGGAGAGCCACACATGTGTGAACAGACAGTTTTAAGAGACGAGAAAGTCAGACCAGATTTACAAACAGAACCACTGTCAGAAGCAGAAGTGTTGTTCACAGATGGTTGTTGTTTCAGAAAGACAGATGGAGAGTTGAGTGCTGGTTATGCGGTGGTCAGACAGACAGAAACAGGTTTTGAAACGGTGGTCAAAGGACAGCTAACAGGACAACAATCAGCTCAGAGAGCAGAGATTAGAGCAGTAGTAGCAGCCCTTCAGTGGGCACAAGGAAAGAAAGTTACTATCTATACGGACTCGGCATACGCATTTGGTGCGGCACATACTGAACTAGGACAATGGATTAGAGCAGGTTTTAGAACAGCTGGAAATAAGCCCATTAAACATGAAGAGGAAATGAAGGAATTAGCAGAAGCCTTGTTGTTGCCACAAGAAGTGGCAATAGTGAAGTGCAAAGGACATGACACCACAGGGACAGACATTGCTCTCGGGAATCAGAGGGCAGACCTCGAAGCTAAAACAGTAGCAGGGTATTTACCACAACATCAGATGGTTACTGTAGAGGAAGAGTGCAGACTTTCTGGACACTGGGATGAGGAAGTGAACAAGAGAGCACAAAAGGGGGCATCACCAGAAGAAAAAACAGTCTGGAGGCAGAAAGGAGCAGTTAAGGAAGGAGGAATCTGGAAAGGTCCAGGAGGTCAGTGGGTTTTACCGTCTGACCTGAGAGAAAAAGCATTTGAGGAAGCACACGGGCTGGGACACGTAGGGACACCTCAGATGGAGAAAAATTTAAATCAATGGTGGCATCCATTTATGAGGGACATGATAAAAAATCATGTGAAAACCTGTAACATCTGTAACTTGTATAACTCTAGACCTACCATCAAGCCTGAATTGGGCAGTTTTCCTCTAATGATAAGGCCTGGACAGGAAATCATAATTGATTACACTGACATGATAACACCAGTTCGAGGGTTCAGGTATTTGTTGGTATGTGTTGATGCATTTACCGGGTGGCCAGAAGTTTATCCGACAAAAAGAGAGGATGCTAAATCGGTCATAAAGTTCCTTATTAATCAATACATCCCTCGACATGGTTTTCCTGAAAAAGTAAGATCAGACAACGGTACTCATTTTAAAAACACTGACCTGCAGGCAGTGGAACAAGCTTTAGGCCTCAAACACGCCTTTGGCACGGTTTATCACCCCCAATCTCAAGGAAAGGTTGAAAGAATGAATCAAAACCTAAAACAAAAATTGGCTAAAATCTGTGCACAGACTAAAATGAACTGGTTGGATGCATTGCCTGTAGCTCTGATGACGATCAGAGCTTCAATAAATCAGGGAACAGGTTTTACTCCTTATGAGCTTAATACTGGGAGACCTTTTCCAGGCCCACACACCAGTCCTAGGATAAAATGGGAAGAAAATAAGAAAATTGATCATAAAGTGTATACAGTGAACTTAAAGCTTTGGTGTCTAGCTTTGCTTTCAGGGTGCCTGATCTCCACCAGTCAGAGCCAGGTAACTCTCCCACCACAGCTGACTGGGTCCTCCTAAAAGTCATCAAAAGGAAGTGGTCTGAACCCAGGTGGACCGGCCCCTACCAGGTGACGGAGCGAACCTCCCATGCTGTGAGGTTAAAAGGAAAAGGCGAGACGTGGTTCCATTGGTCTCAGTGCGCTCCAGCAGAAGAGCTCGGCCGTACCCTGACCGAGGTCAAGACAGACCTCATTCCAGAGGGGTCATTCCAGGCGACCCCACCTCTTTTAGAAGAATCAGATCCCCAACAGGAAGAAGACGCTGTGGTTTAACATATACATCTAGAGGGTAGGCGCTTCATAGATTAAACTATAACAAAGCACACATAGAGACTGTTTCCATTCATGAAGCAAAACTCAAGGGTCCTAAAATCAACATACTCTTGAGCTACAAAGGAGGTGGGCCTCCCAACTCTTCGAAGCGCCGACTCATCGAGGGATGCAAATTTCATTGTTTTTCTTTTAGTACCTGGTAGACAAGTGGGAAGACTATCACCTCAAAGTATCCTTATAGTTAAATATATTCAAGATTTATCACTATTACTTCTATTTGTTTTATTATTCTTAATGGTTAAAGGTTTCTTATTACTCACACTTATTATTACATCGTTGAAAGTACTTTAGTTTATTTTGAGGTTTTATCATATGTTTGGGTAATTATTAGAATTTTAGTGTTCAGCTTAGAGGGTGAGGTGAAGCCTCCAGCAATTTAGCTTTAGCCACAGGTAGCATTCTTAGCCAAAACAGGAACTTCCAGGGATCAGAATGTTGTTTTTAAGGGATAAATGTAAGGTGCTACTGCTAATAGGGATGACTGTACTGGTAGCTTGTGGTACTATCTTTCTGCTTGAACATTTCTGCATCACCCCAGGAAAGGATCATTGTGAAAAGAATGCTCCGCTATGCCGGCTATCCAGAGGTGATCCAAGTTCGGCAGGGGGCCTCCAGGGTCTCTTATCGTTTTCTTGGCCAACCTTAGGTTTATATAATTTTTCTCATGCCTTTCATAATAATGCCTGGTACCAATATGCTCGAACAGTGGCTGCGGCTGGTAACAAAACTGAATGTTATGTTTGCAGCTTGATGCTGCTGTCTGTAACGCAGCCCAAGCTTTGGGCCGCTCCCCTAGCATCCTTCCAGCTATCACTGTGCGCCTGTTATCTGGCGTATGGTGGACCAACGTATGCAATAAATAAGAATAAGACTATTTGCGCGATGGACGGATTTAACTTTCGTCCCTCGCAACGATCTGAGCCTATATCCCAGATGGTGTTTCAGTCTCCAGCTGCGGATAAATTCCCCCTCTGCATTTGGCGCGGGGAGTCTGGAGACCGCAGCGTGTCTACTTTTGTGGGTAATCTGACCATTTCCCGGTGTTGTGCCATTTTGACTGAAGATTTTCTTTCGTATAACAGATCAATGCATGTAATTCTGGATCGATACAACATACAGCTGTGGCGTAGGATCTCATATCCGGGGAAAAATGGTTCGTGGGCCTCGGATTCTTTTTATTGGCTGTGCGGGAAAAAGGCATATCTTGCACTACCTGTTAACTGGACTGGACTATGTGCCCCAGTGCGGCTTTCTGATCACACCATCATAGTCTCAGCTGTCCAGGATATCCACTGGCACCGCAGGGAGGTAGTGAAGGTTAATCCACACGATGCAGTGTGGGGTACTGACATACCAGCTGAATTTAAACATTTGTCAACAGGGGAGAAGGTGACACTCGTCCTGTTTCCTTGGATAGGTGTAGGTAAGAATCTGCTTCGCATTGAAACCCTGGATTACAGATTTGGTCTTTTCTTGAATTCAACTACCTTGGCACTGAAAGGCATTTCCTCCATGTTAACTGCCATGCGGGCCATGGTTCTTCAAAATCGCATGGTGTTGGATTTACTCACGGCCTCCCAAGGAGGTGTGTGTAAACTCATCGGTGACACCTGTTGCACCTTCATCCCTGATTAAACTGGTAGTGACCCAGAGGCCCGTGTAACTGTAGCTCTGGAGCAATTAGATGAGTTACAGGACGCCATCTCTAAGGACAGACATCCTTCTTTTGACTTTTGGTCTTGGCTGACATCAGGCACCTGGTGGCAGCTTCTATTGAAACTCTTGGCCCCGCTAGCGGCACTCGGGGTATGCCTCTGCTGTTCCCTGGTCGGTATGTCTGTCTGTTGCAGGTTGTGCACATCACGGGTAAATAAGATGGCAGATTCAGCTATGATGGCACCACTTTTAGCCCAGGTTGATCAAGAGCTAGGGGAGAGAATTGACATTGGGGACTTGCAGCTTGAGGATTATGAGGCTTAGGTGTTGGGGTCTTTGAAGACCCCAAAAGGGGGAATTGTGGAAGTAGTCAAAACCAAGCTTTCACCTAAACAGCATTAAATCATAAGAAGAGCAATAGTTCTGCATATAATCTAAATGTTGTGGAATATAAGGCCTTGCATTTATTCTCCCAGGCTTTATTTAACATTTGATTATTATATTTTAATCTGATTGGTGTTTATTATCATTTTATATTTAGTCACCATTTTAAAGGTTAGTAGTTGTTAGTTTCTCTGGAAAGAGAGGTATGTGTTAGAAGCCCTGGAATGTGAGCCACAGTGCCAGGCACGAAGGGGGAAGAAGTTGCCCTTTGACATCCAGAGGAGAGGGACATCCTCTCAAGAAGGGGAGGGGGACATAAGCCTTAAAACCAGAGAACATCCTTTGTTCCCTCAGACAATCTT
>NC_051446.1:9703-17926 GCF_001649575.2 Kryptolebias marmoratus
ATGTTTTTTACAGGAATGTTATTTTTCTGTAGGTTAAATGTATGTAAGAACTTGTTCGGAGTAAAAAAGCAGTCCACATAACCGACAGACTAGCATGAGGTTGTTGTTGTGGCTGAGGGGTCAAGGCAATGGACTTGAAATCCATTGGGCTTCTGTTTTTCTTTGATTCTATTTTTAAGAGCTGTCCACAAACTTTGTATCTGCACATAATACTGTTGTTGTGGCCGCACCCGCTGCCGACTGGCCGTCAATCTAGTTCCTAACGAATATCTAACAATCGTAACAAATTCCTAACAGTCCTAACAAAGTCCTAACAAAGTCCTAACCAATCCTAACAAAGTCCTAGTATTTTACGTGGTACGTCATCACGTATGTCATGCGCAGTGACCTACGCGGAAAAAACGAATGTTGCTTTTCCGTCTCCTACTGTTTGACTCCTGTTTAACCGAGGTAAAATTAGTATTTATGGTGGATATTTTATTTATATGGTGAATAGTTACTGTCCACCATAAAGAGATACTGTTGCTTGAAATATTATTCTAACATCTGCTGTAACTTGTACAGTTCTTAAAGATGACGAAGACAGGAAAACCGGACTCTTACTGGGCTGGTGTTATGCAGCTCTATGCTCAGGGGAAGTTCAAGTTTACCACTGGGAAGAGACCTGGAGCAAGAAGATGGAAGTCTGTCATCCAGCGGATAGACGCATGTCCTCTGACTCCTGCCTTCAACCAAAAAGTCCGGACAATCGATATATTTGGGAAAAAAATCCCCTGCAACTGCGGCTATCATACGGTAAGTGAATTTCTTTTATTGTATACAATAGATGATAAAAAGGCTGTTTCATACCAGTGACTGTTGAAATTTTTAAGTGTTTCACGTAAGTTTTTTTTTATTTTGTTACCTATCCAAATATGTAAGACAAAAGCAGACAATAATTTGAAATGGTTATATGATTTATCACACAAGTTTATCCAATGCTGTTTTTCCACAGTCAGCTGAGCAGGCAGGGATTCAAGCTGAAAGCATGCCAGGTGCAGGGAGCAGCACAGGTGTATCTAGGGCTACAGCAGATCCAAACCTACAGAGCAGTTCAGCTTTAAACACAGTTAATCCTGCCATGCACGGGAGCTCAGCACAAGCTGCAGCAGATACAGCCACACAGAACAGTCCAAGTGTAGGCACAGTTCCAGCAGAAGAGACAGCACAGAGGAGTTCAAGTTCAGGGAGCTGTCAACTTCCCGTCACGTCAGTCAGTCAAACTCCAAATCAGATAAAGTGTGCATTATGTAGTGAAGACATCAACGTTGAACTTTTTTCTGAACATTTGTCTGACTTTCATGCAGAGCAATGTTGTGAACATTGTGGGAAAAAGGTCAAGGGTGCAGTTGGGTTACTTCATCACATTGAAGAAGGCCATGATCCACTACGCCAAACATCAACATCTTTGCCAGTCCAATTTCTAGCTTTCAAACTACAACATGGGATACTAGCAACTTCACCCCTTAAACCAGCATCATCTCCCCGGAAACCAGCAGCATCTCCCCGGAAACCAGCACTACTTCCCCGGAAACCAGCAACACCTCCCCAGAAACCAGCAGCATCTCCCCGGAAACCAGCAACACCTCCCCAGAAACCAGCAGCATCTCCCCGGAAACCAGCAACACCTCCCCAGAAACCAGCAGCATCTCCCCGGAAACCAGCAACACCTCCCCAGAAACCAGCAGCATCTCCCCGGAAACCAGCAACACCTCCCCAGAAACCAGCACCTCAGCCACAACAGTGTGTTGCACCTGTGCAACACCCCCAGCCATCTCCTTCAGTTGCTTCTTCACCTATTCCCCACCTTAGGCTTCCACAGGTGAATTGGGTCAGCTTCCTTCCCAAGCAGTTTTTGCGGGTCATCAAGCCAGCAGACCAGGAGTGGATTGCACAGTGCCTTTACCACCTTACCGGACAGCTTAAGCAACAAATCTCCCAAAACTGGTTTCATCCACCCAGTATACCAAAGATAACTACTGCACCTCCAGATCCAACAACCTACTTCAGGCAGCGGATGTTTTTATGGGCACCTATGCGGATGTGGGGAATTCCTTTAAAGTGTCATCAGTGCAGCACCAAAATGCATCACTCTGGAATCTACACAAAGATCAGAGAAGTTATAGACCTGGATTCAAGGTATTATTTGATTGGGGGAGACTATCCACGATGCAGTAAATGCATGATACCCGTTTGTCCGTGGAGCACTGAGGTGCTAAATCAGTTAGATCCTGCCCATAGAAACAAGTTTCCAGCCATTCTCACCACACAATTGGCTCTGGACAAAAGGTGTGTGACTTTGCTGAAGCCACGGACTGTTGGAAACAGCTCCAGTTATGTACAGCAAGCACTAGAAGAGCTGCACAGTGAGGAGTGGGCAAAACGCACCATCGAATATCTTTCTGACTGTGAGCTTCACAAGAAGAAGAGCGCCCTAATTCAGAGCCATGAAGTGGTCTAACAGAATCCACCAGAGTTTATTCCCCTTCCTCTTGCACAGTGGTTTGAGACTGTGCATGCAAATGAAATACTCTGCCACTTGTCCGAGATGAAAGGTGTCATAACATCAACATATGGAAGGATTCTAAAGCTCGACTCAACCAAAAAGGTATAGTAAAACACCTCTAAAAAATTTCTCAATTCTGGTTAGAATTTGCATTCCAAATTCTAATCAGATTATAATGGTCTTTTTTTTTAACCAAACAGATCACCAAGAAACTTGCTGGTGGAATTTCTGAAACCGCAACTTGGATGACAAACATCACCAACGAGTATGGCCAGGTTCTGAACAGTGTGCTGACCACAGGTGAAGGAGCAGGGTTGGAGGAACTGTGCCAGGGGATTGTGATGCGCTACCAGAATGCTAGGGAACCCGAGCCACATATCCTCTATGTTGACAGAGACTGCTGTAGTGAATCAGGTTTGTGATTTTCAGACTTTGTTGCAATTCATTATAACATGTGTTTAAAGTCAACAGTTTAAAATATTTCATGATCAATTTAATTATTGAAAACCCAATGTAAAAGAAATGTATTTTGAACAAGTTATTGTGATCTGTGTAGCAGTTATGTTTCATGTGGCAACATTAATACCATCAGCTGTGAGTCAACAGGTAAATTAAATGCTGTAGAATTTATTAATTTGTGTTTTATTTATATATTTATTTTTGCTTAAACAGGTGTGCCTCCGGTGCTTGAGTGGTTTCGACCATGGACAACTAAAGTGAGGCTTGACATTTTTCACTACATGAGACGATTCACAACCGGTCTCACCACAGAACATCATCCTCTTTATGGAACTTTCTGCTCCAAGTTGTCCTGCTGCATTTTTGAATGGGATCAAGACGATGTCAACTGCCTTAAAGAAGCAAAGAGGTCAGAGCTGAAGAAAAAATATGCTGGTCATCCTCCCACAGACGCCCAAGTTTTGGCCAACATTAGCTCCAGTGAGCTTGCTAAACATTGCAGAAGAAGGACAAGAGGGGTAGAAGAAACCCGGAACCTCATCCAGGAATTATTAGACTCCATGTGGGAACTGACTGACACCTCAGGTCTCCGCCTGATCAACCCTGAGAGCATGTCTCATGTGTGGCAAGTGCAACAGAAGCATCTGCCATGCATCCAAGATCCACCTGGGGTTGAACTGTACACCAAGCTTCGCTCAACACAAAAGGGAGACAAAGAAGTTCCAACCTTCAGATGTGGCAGGGGCTCGTCTTCAGTTGAAAGCTTTCATCGACACCAGTGCTCCTTCATACCAGGTAAACTGTGAATTGGTATATTTTATGTCATTATTTTTTGAAACATCTGCCAGAATTTTAACCGTACATCTAAAAATGTTAATCAGCATCATTTCTGAAAAGAAATGCAAAGAAGTTATTTCATAAATGCTGCCAGTCTTTGCAACTCTGTTTTTTAAGGATGGAGAAGCAATGCCATGCATACTCAAATGTATATGCTTGAGGGTGGATCTAGATGGAACATGAAGAGAGCCCAAGAAGCTTTGGATGCGAATCGCAGATCACACACCAAACTCTATGACGTTCGTCTGATGTCCAACCTCAACACTCTGAGCAATAAAGTGCTGGGTCATGCCCTCTTGCCAGAGTTTGTTCCCCCAGGCTGTCCCACAGGTATTGGACCTAACAATAATTTAATTTACCTAACAAATTCCACAAAAATGCTCATTTTTGTACAGCAAATTTGTCACTCTCAATACAATTGTTGAATGTCCTTTATTATCCTTGAAGGTGAGCGGATTGCTGTGGAGTATCTTCTTGCTCAGTCAGACAGAGGAGACCTCTTGGGTCCCCAACAGGACAGCAAACTGGGAGTTATTTTGCCAGAGATGCAAGCTAATGTTCAGGAGGAGGACAGTCCTGATGTCACCATTAGTGATGTCACTGATATTCTCTCAGAGAGCCCCCACGACATGCTACAGTGTGAAAGCCGGTTGGAAATGCCATCCCCTGACATTCTTTTTCCCCAGGAAGAGTCTTCTCCCATGTCATCTCAGGTAATGTTTTAATTACACTTGTATTTAGTGAGAAATTTGTCTTAACAGAGCCAATGTGTTCCATGCTTCTACACTGGCATTTCCAATCTATTGTTATAATTTATGAGATTATCATCAGGCACTGATGATGACAGTGCCCGATTATTGAATAGTTTGGTGAGGATCATGTAAATGAGATGAACAAGAGCCAAAAAAAAACATTTCAAACTTTTATACTATAAATACCTTGCCATCTTGAATGCAGAGAAAAGACCGTCGTTGTGTTTTTGGCAATAAGGAACATTTGCTGTCGCTTCTGTGTGTTTACAGGAAACCAGTATCGACTCAAGCCCTGCCTCTCCCACTCATGCTGCTGCTCCAGTCAGAGGTCAGCTTACTGATGACCTCTCCTTTAGTGGACCAAGTAGCGGCTCATCCCAGGTAGAGTGAGACCTATGTGGGTTCATTTTGTTTCATTACAGCATGGCACACTTTGTTTGGTTGCTGGGTTATGTTCTATATAAAATTTTGGGATGTAGTTGTTATAAAATAATATTTCTAGATTAGGCTTTGGCTTAGCTTGATTTACAGGCCCTTTTCCATCTTTCTCAGCATCTAAACATTTTTTTAATTAATAAATCTGGAACAGTACTTGATTTTATACTTTAATCTACTTTATTTAAACCAGTGGTTCCCTAACCTGGTCCTCATGTACCCCTCCCCTGCATGTTTTAGGTGTCTTGCTTGCAAACAGCTTACTTAAATGATTAAAAGGCTTCTGCAGCACTTGTTGGGAACCACTGGTTTAGACGACGTTATTTCTCTCTTTTTCTTCTGTGGCATGTTGGCCTTTTTCTTTGGTACAAATATGGATTATCCAGTCCGATCAACCAGCAGTTCCAGGAAATTGTTTGAGATAACAAAGAAATGACTGTGTGTATATCTGTACCTATGTACCAATTTTATTTTTTTTAAGGAGACCCGGTGTGACTACAGAGGTTTTCCTGGATGGGAGGCAGTTGACAGCATGGCAGAGTACCTTTTGAGCCTCAACAGAACAATAACTGCGTTGTCAACAACAGAGGTAGAAAATGTCTTGCAGCTGTATTCTAACCTGCATGCTATGGACAAGCAGCCCCCCAAATACACCTTAAAAAACAAGAAGAGCACGTTACCAGGACCATGGAGGGCTTCCCGGAAACGAAGTGGCTCTGCACCTGGTCAGCAAGCAGCTGAAAGGTAACCTGTCTGATATTTGACACAATGGGTAACTTGTTTGCATATTCAGTGATGGAAGCCAAGTCATGTGTTGCAAATACATTTTTTTTTCTCAGCATTGTAAAGTTTTAAGCTTAGGAGATTAATATGGGTTTGCTGAGCTCATCAAAATGAGATGAACTTTTCTACTGCACTTCATTGCTGCTCCAATCAAATCAGTGTTAATGAACTTTTGTGTTTTTCTACTATTTCAATGACCCATTTGTCACACAGACTTTATGACCCATGGCCAGGCTGCCCAGAGACCTGACTCAAACAGAGTGTCTGAGTGCATTTGCCTCAAGCTGTTGAAAGAATATCAGCAAGCAAGAAACCGGCCAAAAGACGCCAAGGGGAAGGTTTTACCCATCCCGCAGTCTATTGTTCAAACATACTGCCACATTAAACAACTGCTTGAGGACTCCCAGCCCATACAGGACAAGACCAACTTGTTGTTAGTCACCATCAACAATACCACTGTGTGTGCTTGGTAAGAAGTCCTTTATTTTCAACAGATATTGCACTTTAAAGATGACTTGACTTTGAAAGGAAACAATTTATGTTTTTATCTTTCAGGCTACATGAGCGGCAGAAGAGAACAGACAGGGACACTCTTCTCCAAGGTGTGAAGCTTCCTCCAAAGGTGTCCGTGGCCGACGCCTCCTTTCCAGAAGCGAGACAGCTCCCCTCCATTCCTGTGGAACACGGACATAAAAGCATGGAGTTTAAGGAACCTGAAAACAGAGAAGGCGAGGCACTGATCCGTCAACGGGTTGGTGGTAAAGCTGGCTTCACACAGCATTATCCTCCATCATACCAGCCAGAACACTTTTCACAAGCCCCAGTTCCTGCCAGCTTCCTGTATCCACAGACTGATCAGCCACCATCATCTGCTTGGTCCTATTGTGAGCAGAACCAGGTGCCACAAGCGCCATCCACTTCTTTGGGTTTCTGCTACGGTCCACCAGCTCCAGGTTTGACCTCATTTGGACAAGGACAGTTCCCACCCCTGCCATCTCCTATGGCTCCATTGTATAGGTTCTATACACCACCACCTCACTCATCAACTCCAGCAGCTGCTGCTGGTTCAGCATCATCATCACCATCAGATCAGGCTCCAGCCAACATGAATCGCTACAGGAAGTGGAGACAGAATAGGGCAGAATTAGAAGACCAGGAACGTCTGGCAAGAGGGGAGCCTCCCAAAAAGCGCCAATGGAAGCAGGACTACCACTATCAGTGTTCAGTTTGTGGTCAGGCAAAAAACAAAAGCACTGGCCATACACAGATTAAGGGAAAATGGTACTGTCCAGCCTCTGGACAGACTATTTTGGAATGGAAAGAGTCTCTTGGGAAGCAGTGACTGAAAGATTTTCTTTTTAGTTTTCATCTGTTAATATCGTGCCATAATTTTTGTTTTAAAGCCCAGAATTGTTTGTAAATTTCGACAGGACGACTGACATGTTATGAGGGCTTAGTTAATAACTCTAATGGTCTTTATCCCTCTTTGTTGCAGAATAGTATATATAATATTTCAAACAAGTATGAAACCTTTTTTGATAAACGTAATTTTCTTGTGACCTCAGTTTTTCATTAAACTAAATCACCTTGTAGTTAAATATAGAAACTGAACTTTCAGTGAAATTACTCTGTTTCTTTACATTGCTGAAATTTGGTGTCAAACTAAATCTGAGTTATTCTGTATTTAGCTACAGAAAAATTACATGTTATTAAGCTTTATTGATATAAACACTAAAATGTGTTTTGGTCTTTCTACCTACTTTTTAAAATGTTTCTTTCTGTAAAGAAATGTACCTTGCTGTGAGTTTTCAGTTTTCAGCGGATAGAAATCCAAGCAGTTGGTTTTATTTTTGCCAGATGTTGCACTAAGAATTTAGAAAGATGTTCTGGCTTTGCACATTGATAGTTTTATATTCTGTATCTATAATATATTATGAGCCTGTTGGTGCTGCTTTATACATGTTGAGATACATTGCCCTCTGTGAATGTGGTGTAAAAGTGAATAAATATAACTGATCATTTATTTGTGTCTTTTATAATTTTCTTGGCCTCTCAAAAGTGATATTATCAACAGTATAGTAATTCAGTAATTCAAAATTAACAGTAATTTGGATGTTATTCTATATTGAACTTGAAATTAGTGTAAAAATGCTTAGTGGAGCATAAAACATGTATTATTACTACAATAACATGAATACTTGTGTAGAAGCTTCAGATGTTTCCTCCCTTTTCTCTCTTCCCCCCCTTCTTTCCCCTTCCTTTCTTTTTCCCCCACTTGTAGCAGTCCCTTTTGCCCCATTTTTGGCCGAGTGGTTAAGATAGATAGATAGATAGATAGATAGATAGATAGATAGATAGATAGATAGATAGATAGATAGATAGATAGATAGATAGATAGATAGATAGATAGAT
>NC_051446.1:18026-18604 GCF_001649575.2 Kryptolebias marmoratus
TCAGGCGACGGCGAGGCGACAAACTGGCGCCGATCGGAGAGCTGTGGCGAGAGTGGACCCGCCGCCTGCCGCTCATGTACGAGCCGGGCGAGGACGTCACCGTGGACGAGCGACTGGTGCCCTTCAATGGTGACGAGTAGCTTTAACAAAAAACAAAAAAACAAAACAAAACAAAACAAAACAAAAAAACCGAAGAGAAAACGAAAACGGCTCACTCTGTTTATTTATTTTATTTTATTTTTTTCCTTCCTTTCTTTGCGCCCGTCTTCTTCTTCATCTTCATCATCATCATCATCATCATCATCATCATCTTCTTTCTTCGCGTGCACACGCACACACGCGCACACACCCATCATCATCATCATCATCATCATCATCATCATCATCATCATCATCATCATCATCTTCTTCTTCTCGAGGCGAGAAGGTCGCTGCTCGTTCCGACAGTACATGCCAGGCAAACCGGCCAAGTACGGACTCAAGTTGTGGGTGTGTTGCGACGCCCGGTCCAGCTACGCGTGGAAGATGCAGATGTACGAGGGCAAACGCGACAAAGGCGGTGCTCCCGAAAAGAACCT
>NC_051446.1:36346-38334 GCF_001649575.2 Kryptolebias marmoratus
ATATGTATCTTGTTAAAACGTGATATGTATCTTGTTTAAACGTGATAATTATCTTGTTAAAACGTGATAATTATCTTGTTAAAACGTGATATGTATCTTGTTAAAACGTGATATGTATCTTGTTAAAACGTGATATGTATCTTGTTTAAACACGATAATTACCTTGTTAAAACGCGATAATTATCTTGTTAAAACGTGATATGTATCTTGTTAAAACGTGATATGTATCTTGTTAAAACGTTATATGTATCTTGTTAACCCTAACGTGGCGTCCTCGGGGTCTCGGGTGACCCCACCCCCTCCCTCCCTCCCACACACAAATAAACGCCAAAAACAAATTGTTGATGATGTTTTGGTTTTTTTTCGTCTCTGTCCTTTGTCTTTGTCTCTGTCCTTTGTCTGCGCGTGCGTGTGCGTGCGCGTGCGTGCGTGCGTGTGGTAGTAAAAGGAAAAAAAACAAAAAAAACAAACAAAAGAAAACCGAATCAATCGACTTCCATGGGTTCGTTCAAATCCACCATGTCGACTTTGTTTCGGAAAAGCTGCTGCTGCTGCTGCCGCCGCCGCCACGCGTCGAAGAAGCCATAGCAAGGGAGAATCGGTTGCGGTTGTTGTTGTAGTACTTGTTGTTGTAGTACTTGTTGTTGTTGTTGTTGTTGTTGTAGTACTTGTCGCTGTTGCTGCTGCTGCTGTTGCTGCTGCGCGTCGTAGAAGGAGAAGGCCGGCGTTGTGGCCACAACGCCGCCGCACCACAGCGGTTGCGGTTGCGGTAGAGGATGATGATGATGAGGAGGAGGAGGAGGAGGAGGAGCGGGGAACCCGAAGATGCTGTTCATGAATGCGAAAGTACACAAACACAACGACGAACGAAATTAAACGTTTTTGTTTCCCGTATGGGTTGTTCTTTCTTTCTTTCTTTCTTTCTTTCTTTCTTTCTTTCTTTCTTTCGTTCTTTCTTTCTTTCTTTCTTTCTTTCTTTCTTTCTGTCTGTCTGTCTTTCTGTCTTTCTTTCTTACTTTCCGTCCTATCCTCTCCCCTCGTCTCGTTGTTAGTAGTAGTAGTAGCAGCAGCAGCAGTAGTAGTAGTAGTAGCAGTAGCAGTAGCATTAGTATTAGTAGCAGCAGCGAGGCGGGCGACGGTACGTGGGAGTACGTCACCGCGGTGTTTTTCGTATTATTTACGCCGACACTTGATCCCGGATTTTACCTCGGGTATTTCGTTCAATAAAAAATAAATGGCCAAACGGAGAGTCAAGTGGACGTCAGCTCCCACCGCCGAACCGCTGGTGTTTGTGTTCAGGCGTCGTCGCAGACGCAGCCTCCTCGAAGTTTCTTCTTCTTCTTCGTCGTCGGATAATGACGACGACGACGATGATCAGAAAGAGACAGGCGAGGACAAACGGTCGGACGACGACGTCGAGGACGCGTCTTCGTCTCCTCCACCTCCTTCCTCCGACGAAGAATCCGTCTCGTCGCCGTCGGATGAAGAACATGAAGAACCTCTTCATTCTCCTCCTCCTCCTTCTCCTCTTCCTCCTCTTCCTCCTCCTCCTCCTCCTCCTCCTCCTCTCATGCCGTCGAGACGAGGATCCGTGATGTGGCGAGCGCAACCTTTCGAGGTTTCTTCCGACCCGACGACGACGACATCGCCGTCGTCGTCGTCGTCGTCCTCCTCCTCCTCCTCCTCCGGGACCGACGCCGCTGGCCAGACGTGCCGTCACGGAGACGTCGGGGCCGTCGGCCGCGTTCGCGCTGTTCTTTGACGCGAGCCTCGAAGATCGAGTGGCGGCCATGACGAACCTGGAGGCGAGCCGCCGCGGCCTCAAACCCCGCGAGGGCTGGCGACCCATGGGTCGCGCGGAGTTTCGAGCGTACGTGGGTCTGCTGCTGCTGGCGGGCGTGTACAGGTCGAGGACGAGGCGTGCGAGAGCCTGTGGCACCCCAAGACGGGCAGGGGGGGGGTTCAGGGCCACCATGCCGCTCAAGACG
>NC_051446.1:39347-40244 GCF_001649575.2 Kryptolebias marmoratus
TCCACCCGGAATGGATGTCGCGGAGCCGCAACAGGCGGCGGGTGTTCTTGGAGGAACTCGGCATGGAGCTGGTGCGAGAATCGCCCTTTTTTTTCTCCTCCTCCTCCTCCTCCTCCTCCTCATCGGCAGCGGTGGTACGAAAGAGAGGAGGAGGAGGAGGAGGAGGAGGAGGAGGAAGAGGTGGAGGTGGAGGAAGAGGAAGAGGATGAGGAAGAGGAGAAGAAGCAGCAGCAGCAGCAGCAGCAGCAGCAGCAGGTGCTCCACCACCACAGCCACCGCTGCCGCCGCCGCCGCCTCGCGACGGTAGGTAACGTTGCAGGATATGCCCTCGCAGCAGAGACGTCAAGACGCGAAACCGGTGCTCGGGGTGCCGAGTGCCGTTGTGCGGCAAGTGCGCTTCCGCGTACTGCTCTCGGTGCGCCCCTCCGCCGCGACCGATCGCGCCGGAAGAAGAAGAAGACGACGACGGTCTGATGCTCGAACTGTAGCGTGGTTGTTGTTGTTGTTGTTTTTTGTAATTATTATTTATTTACTTTTGACCACCGCGGTTCGGTTTCTGTTATGCGCTTGCCATGTGTATGTACGATTGTATAATAATCGTTTTGAATGTTTTGTGCGTGTGTTCACGTGTTTTGTCTTTATGTAATGAATTGTTTGTTAAATATTAAAATTAAACAAAAAAAAAACCACAGGAAACCATCTTCATGTGTGACCGCTTTGACACTGGGTGAATGAAAAAAAAAAAAACACAAACAACAAACACATTTTATGTATTTAGTTATTTATTTCTTTTTAAGTTTAGAGATCATCATCATCATCATCCCACGAAAACAAACAACTATCCATCGATTAGATCACGTGTGTTTATACAAACGTTTATAATTAACAAATGAAAAA
>NC_051446.1:41743-47306 GCF_001649575.2 Kryptolebias marmoratus
CGGAGGTTTCTCGTCCTGGGTTGTCGATGTTGAAGCTTCCGCAGTAGACGGACCCTGCTTCATCTCAACTTTCTCACTCTTAACTCGTTTTACTCTAACCATCTTTGAATAGATTGTGCTGAGCAGATAGCTGAGAAAGTGTACGGATAGGATCATTTTTAAAGGAATATTGAACCCTCCCCCTTTTGTTTGATTGGATAAGATATTCTCAGAAGTTTTTATTACAAATGCATATATATGTGCGTTCGTGCTTGGGGAGGGATTAACAGTGTGTGCGTGTGCGTCCCAATAGGACACGGTCGTAAACCTAATATTTTGAGTTTTACTCCAGATGAAAGGTACCACGAACAGAAAGATTTAGAACCGGAAGGTCAATAAAGGTCAATACGGCCGGGGTAGTAAAACTGTCACTTTGAGTTTGACGAGAGGTGGATGACATTAAAGGTCAAAAGGTCAGGGTAATAAAACTGTCACTTTGAGTTTGACGAGAAGTGGGGTATATATTCTCTTTGGTCGTGCAGATTAATTAAGGTCCAGCAATCTGTGATGTGAGCTGTCTTTCTATTCTTCACAGACTATTTCATGTGTGCATTTTTCCCATTCTGCGCAGCTGCTTCATTCAGCTGGAAATTGATCACTTTGGAAAGGCCACTTCTCTTGCTCTGATCCCATAATGCTTGGTATCACTGGAAAGTTGGGATTGTAAGCTTTATTTCAATATATGCTGCATGTTCCTAGGACCTTCCTGCCCATAATTACAGCTGGAAACATTTGACCTTTTTCCCGGCGTTCACCATCATTTGGGCTTATAACAGAAACTGCCCTCACAAAACAGGCCACAGCTCCCTGAGACTGCATGCACACAGGCAGCAGTCTCTCGAACATGGAAGCAGTTACATCTAAAAATGGTGAATACACGAACGTTTGTGTGGGCTGACAGTGAGATTGGATTGTTGCTACGTGTTGCAAAGGGTGAGCAGCACAAACACCACTCTGCTAACCGCCATTATTACTGTTGTTGATCTACTCGTGCATGCACAAGACCGCTAATCACTGCAGCCGTGTGTGGTGTGCACATGCTATTTCACAAATTGCGGCTTCTTTTGAAATGCAAATGTGAGTGTCCGAAAAAGTTCCATCCTGTGAGCTAGATTGAAAACGTTTCAGTGTCAGAGAGTCTGATTGCGTTGTCGTGTAAACGAAAGGCCGAAGCGCAACAGAAACATTAGTTTCACTGCAAAACAGCTTTGTGCAAATGGCCCCCTTAAATTTGGGGTTTACGGTGTTTTGAGTATTCATTATCTTGTCCAAAATGAAAAAGGTAGCTGGAATTTCCTTTTTGTAGTACTTTATCAAAAAAACAAAGCCATGAACAATGACGAAATGGAGAAGCGCATTCCCATTTCAAAAAGCTAAGAGTAAAAACCAACATCTAGCTTTGAAATGTCTTCAAAGAACTTATTTGAGGTGCTAAAAGATGACATCCTGTCACACAGTAAGCTATTGTTTGTCTGACGACTCGGTCGAAAACGGGAAAGGACGAAAATGGAATGCAAGCGTGCGTCCATAGTCATAAAACAATATGTCGACAAATACAAAAACAATTGCGAGCAGTCTAAAGACGCATCAGGGTTAATGATTACCAAAATTAGACAGTTCTTACCTGTCTTTGCCAGCGTTAAGGGGAGTTAGCTCAAATGGTAGAGCGCTTGGCACTAAAACAAAACCAAACTTGTTTGTATAATTTTGTTGCTACAATACTAAGTGAAATTTGTATTTGTTTATTTGTCACAACAAAATCAAATATTAACCACACATTTGCGGTGATTCATGCATTGAATTATAATCATTTTTTACCCCCGCGATAAAAATGCTATACTAACAACAAGAAGAAAACCTAGAATGCGACACACATTTGCCTGTTAAAAAAGAAAATTTGTGTAAACTCAACGCTCAGCAAAGTATTCCGGAGAGATGTCGATGAAATGACAAATTTATAAAGTATTCAGGAGGTGGAACGTAACTGGACAAAAGTAAGCCCACCGGCTCGGGACGCGATTGGCTCTGGTCAATAGTAAGCCCAACTACTTGTGACATGATTGGCCCAGAGGAACATGAGTCGCGCGCTGATTGGCTGGTTGGGCTTACTTTGGCTTACTTTGCTCTAACATTAGAATGCTTCTGGCGCATGCGAGAGGTGGTGGGATCAATGCCCGCGTTCTTCACCAAACTGGATTTCTTATCATTACAGAAAAAACAATATCCATCACTTGTACTTCATCGCAAAGTACATTGTGTATCATCTATTTAAAGGAAAAAGCCTTTGAAGGCACTCAAACGAGCTCTCTTCAGTTGTAATTAAACGCTAGGGTTAGGGTTAGGGTTCTATGCATTTCAAGAAACTGACTAGTCATTGCTCAGTATGTTTAGGCTATTACTGGGAGCCAGGAAAGCTTATGCACAAACAGTACACTTATCTAGTTCTTTTTCTACAGTTGTTTATCCAAGTTGTTCATCTCCAGTTAAAATTAAACATGGAGAGGTATGCAAACACGTTATAAGAAATATCAAAGCAGGTCAAGGTTAGAGTTCTGAAACTGTGAATCTTTCAAGGGGAATTAGCTCAAATGGGAGAGTGCTTGCTCTGCGTATGAGAGGAGGTCGTAGGATCAATACCTGCATTCTCCATGATACATTGTCACATAGTGCTAATGTGAAAACAACCTACTTTAGATACTGTTTGCACCATCTTAAAGTTGAAAATGGGAAGAAGCTCAACATTAATTGTGCTTGAAGGAGCCCATTTTAGTGTTGACTATTAAGTGTGATCCTACTGCACATGTCAAACTGCTGTACTCAAACTAGTGCACATATAGCACCATGACTTATATGCAGTAATTTGTGTGACACAAGAGCTTTTGTAGTTAGAAGTGTAGGTTTGGCATTTACAGTGATTAGACTGTTCATTGTCTCATCCAAAATGGAACCAGTAGCCTGAATGCCCTTTTGCAGTACTGTATCAAATCAAAACCATCAGAAGAAGCATTGCCATTTCACAAAGTTTTGGGGAACAGTAGCACCTGGCTTTAAAATTTATTTGACATCCTTAAGGATGACATCTTGTCACAAAGATGCGTTCTTACTTATAATTAATATTGAGTTTTTTTTATGAGGACTTGGTTAAGACAAGCATAGGACCTAAGTTTGTTCCCATTTTATGTCCTGAAAAGTCCAGAAAGCCCACACAACGAGAATGGGATTCCAACCAACGTGTGCAGCATCCTGGAGCACTCCTTTGTTTAACCACTACATGCCTGCTCAAGCTCAAATCTTAGAAACAACAAGATGAAGTACCATAACTATGCAGATTAGACACAGATCCACAACACTCTCTCACCTGCTAATTAAACACTATTTTATGCATTCCAAGCAACTAAGTAGTCTTTGCTCACTAGTTTTAGGTACTTTTGGGTGTCCTGTTGGGTTTAAAATGTACACATGTTCACTGTGTGGTGAGAATCAAACAGAAGGTACTGATCTGTGTGGGTTGGTTTCCTGTAGACCTTAATGTTGAGGTTGTCCTCGCTTTCCATGTACACCAAACAATCCAAAAAAGACAGCTTGTTGTCACATGCATTTTCTCTGGTGAACTTGATGTATTTGTCAACAGAACTGAAATGTCTGTTGAAGGCTTCTCATTTCTTAGCTTGGGCTTTGATCCAGGCATCGTCCACATACCTGAACCAATGGTTTTGTGTTTTTTCCTTCAAAGGAGTTCAGGGCTCTCTGTCTCTCCATGTAGAGGTTGGCCACAATGGGTGACACTGGAGATCCCATGGCACAACCATACTTCTGTCTGTAAAAACTGTCATTATACTTAAAACAAGTGTTTAAAAGACAGAGGTCTGGAGTGAAGTTGGTCCTGTTGTTTAAGTCATTGTCTTCTATAAGTAATTTTCTGACGGTTTCCACTGCTTCTGACGTTGGTATACAAGTGAAAAGAAAAGTGACATCAAAAAACGCAAGGTTTTCTCTTGGAGCTAGATTCAAATGTTGAACTTTTTTAGTAAAATTAATGGAGTTCTCTATGTGATGTGGTGTGTTTCCAACAAGAGGAGCTGGAATACCAGCAAGTGTGAGGATTTGGGTTTTTTGTGTTTTCAGTTTGTTATTTTTATTATCTTGTTTCTATTCTGAGTTATTGTTTCAGTTTAGTTTTTCTTGTTTGTGTTGCTGTCACTATTCATTCCTCCCCAGTTGTCACTCACTCGGTCTCCTGTCACGCCAACCTCCACCTGCCGGTAATGTCATCATTCCACCTGTGTCCACTCATCCTAATTACCCTCAGTGTTTAAAAACCCAGTCATTTCTCCCACACCCTGCTGGTTCATTGCTCTCTGTTCCCTGTTATGCTCTTGTTACCTGCTGCTATGTTCTGCTCCATGCCTTGTTCCTTTTTTGTTAAGACTTAGTCCTTTATGTTGCTGCCTCGTCAGCCTTTTGGTTTTTGTTTGTCTTGTTTTAATAAATTAGTCTTCTTTATAAAATGAGTCTGCATTCTGGGTTCACCTCCTTCCCCACCATACCTGACAGCAAGTTGTTTTGCAATTGAGGTAACTGGTCTGCCTCTGTGCCATCAGGCCATGAGGCCTGAGCTCCCATTTTGAGACACACTGTCTTCAGCCACAACGCCTTCTTAGGAAGTGAATCGCTCACATTGTCGAAAAGCTACTACAGTGATTGCATATGTGGAAAGTTATCTCTTGTGTTGCACACCCGAACGATTGAAATGTCGAGGCGCGCATGGGTTGTCAATAACTTTTACTGTCCATTTTTCGAGGCATACAAAACAAAACAGGCATACATTAGCCCAACGTGCTTCACATTCATCTCGCTGTTCTCGTCTCTCTGCACATATCGGGGATTTTTCTTACCGATCTTCAGGACCCCGGGCTGCCCCTGGCGCCTGTTTGGACTTACCCTAATTATTCTTATCAACATGTATTTCAATATGCAGACTAACATGAACAATACAGTCCTTAACTCTTAATTACAAAACAAACAAAAGTATTTAAAGGAAGGAGATGGTTACAGTATCTTTTTTAAAGAAGTGGAGGGGCCCCTTTGACCTATAGTCCCCTGTAACTGGTCTCCCACACTTGCATGTCTGAAGACCCTAGCTTATCACCATAAATGTATTGTTCAGGTCCGTCCCAGTGGGACGTGGGTGTCTTTTTACTCTAACTGGGTGTGGTAAGGGTTAATAAAAACAAGCAGCCCCAGAGAAACGGGGGATCTTCACAGATTGGGCCAGAAGTCCCGATTCGGCACAGACTCTGTTGTTTTGAATAAACTCTCACTGTTCAAGAATAACTTATGTCTGTAAAGTCATTTCTTTTGATCAGTACATCGTTGCTGCAATTATGAAGACCCAGAAGAACGTCCACCTTTTGAAGACACTTCACAACAACAGAAGCATCCAATTTGAAATAAAAAAACCTGCTATAAATTGACATTATGTTCTTTTTCATCACAAAGACAACCTTTTTTTTTTTTTTTTTTT
>NC_051446.1:48327-62861 GCF_001649575.2 Kryptolebias marmoratus
GACTGTCTTAGCTCATGCTTAGATATGTCTGGTTTTACTTCGGCTGTATAGCGGGCCTGGGGTACTTTTAGATAGTTCGGTACCATTAGTTTTAGTTTTAGCTTAGTTTAGTTCTGTACATTTAGTCATGCTTAGATCTGTTGGTTTAGCTTAGCTTATTTAGACAATTTGTTATCATTGTATCTTGTACCTGTCTGTAATTTTGTTCCATTATCATGTTCTGTAACTTTGTCTGTAATTTTGTTCTTGTATTGTAAAGCACTTTGAGTTGCCTTGTGCTAAAAAGTGCTATATAAATAAATGTACCTACCCACCTACCTACCTTAAAACAAACCACCACCAAAAACCAAGCTTACACAGAGCCTCTGTCAGTTGTCCAATACTTCATTCCCTTCATTAATCAGTGTATTCAGCTATAATCATTTCAGATGATTTTTCCCAGTCAAACAGCTTTGCATAACCCTGCACCACACTCCTTGACAAAATTACTAATCACACCGATAAAATAAAATCAAACAAGACATGCACTATTAGAAAGTGCTTCTTTTTTTAAATGAATCCTACCTTATTTAAAGAGAAGTTCATTCTGACAACTTTTCTGGGATCCAAAAATGTTAATAACCACGTTGTTAAAGATCTGTTAGCTATACTTGCTGTTAGCCAGTCCTTTCACTAAAACCAGGTCACAGGAAAACTTTGAATATCCTTAGGTCTATCTGCTCCCAACCTCTTCACTTCCGGTTTGTCCCCCAAAGACATTAAGGAAAATGGGTGAGAAATTAAATAATTCACCTCATTTATGTTTATCTTGCTTGCCATTTCACTTATCTCAGTCCACAATAAACCACGCCCATGTACACTCGCGCTCAAGGCACATTATTGTACGTCCACGCTCACTGGCTAAAGCCTGAGGCCTTGGGCTGACCCTGGGCTGAACTAAATTAGCCCAAATGAGCAGCAAACCGAGGGGGCGGGACAAGACGGCTGTCAATCATTCTGTACCAGCCAAGACAAGGGGCTGAATGGGGCTGTAAAAAGTTAGCCCTTTGGGGGAAGTGATCCAACATGGCGGCCGAGTAGTCGCATTTCTCTTGTGCTCCGCATGGTACACATATTTTTAACTATTTATTTAAGACCACTCACTTCAATGCAAATTTTGTAACTCTTGCTCTAAAACAGTCGTTATTCGCTCCACTCTCGTTTACATAACGAGAATAATGTCCACTAAGAGTACTAAGGCCGGAAAAGGAGCGTCTCAAAGTGGGCTAGCTAATGCTGCTAGCCAAAGCCGAATTAAGAAGATGGCGGAGGCATCTTCTAATGGAGAGGAGGATGAGCTGCCTTTAATGTGGCAGAAGATGTCAAACAAGTTATTACAGTCCATCAACGAACAGTTTGACAAATTCAAGCAAAGTTTCCAGGGCCTGCTTGCAGCACAGCAAGTACTCACGAAGAGACTGGTTGAAAATGGCAGACCAATGGAGTTTGTCTCCAATCTTATTCCTAAACTTCTGGGGGCTGAGAATTTCGAGAAGCCGGTTATCATCAATAGGGCGCACCGCACTCTACGCACGAAGCCACCTAAAGGAGCCCGACCTCGGCCGCTCACGGGTAGACCTCGCACAGGAGAAGGAGAAAATTATTTGGCTCAGCAGGCAGCGACCAGTGGAATAAGACGGTCAGAGGATCTTTATCTATCCAGATTACACTGCAGAGGTGATGGAGCAGTGGAGGAGCTTCCGTGAGGTGCTTCAGATTTTAAGAGAAAAGGAAATCTGACACTCTCTCCATTTTCCGGCAAAGCTGCAGCTTTTCTATCAAGGGCAAGTAAAAATATTTACCAACCCGGCTGATGCAAAAAAATTTGTAGAGGAAAAACTCTAAACTGAATCCCATGACAATGTTGAAAATACATCATCAGTGAGTCCTTGGTGTTACTGTAGAGACACTGTTAATATTGCAGTCTAATATTTTAATTTTATGTTATTGATATGTTGGGGGTGAGTGCCGCACAGAGCGGGTGCAACAGTTTAGTGAGTCCCGTTCTTCTTCTGTCGACCACAGCGCTCCCAGTGGAGAATGAGGGTAACTGTGCTGCATCCGGGAAAGCACACAGTGGGGGGTGGGGGGCTGTTTTCCACACGTTCAATGGTGGAATGTTGTTTCTGTTTTGATTTTTATTGTTTGTTGTTGGCAGCTAGATATGTTTTGATGATACTTGAATATAGTACAGTGGTCTTTAAATATGACTCATTTAAAAGGAGGATATTGTATTCTTCAGTGTACATTAAATGAGTAACTGTATAAAGCTGTGTATCATTTGTTCTTTCCATTGTCAAATGAGTATCAAAAATAAAATAATGAAAAACGGACTGGTTATTTTGTTTTTTGTTTTTCATTATAACACCAAAAACGAAAAAACGCCTGTTTTTTCATATTTCACTTTTAGGCTGAGATTGAAAACACGAAATCGAAAAACAGGCATCAGGACAAAATTTGATTTTAATATTTAATTGGTCGGTTTTAGGTGACCCGGAGGTTTGGTAAGGAGTGCTAGCAAACAACAAACGTTAGCTTGTTACCGGCCACCATAGACAATGTTTACATAGACACCTCGAAGACCGGTGCTGTCTGTTGGAGCTGATGAGTAAGCACAGCCTCCATCTTGGCTGGGTCCTTCACGCGTCCCCCAGTTCATTTCTTTGTTCTGAGGAAGCTGTATGTCCAACTAAAATAATCATAACTCTCTGAATCTTTACCCGATTTTCACACATTTTGGTTTGTTACAAACAGCACAAATATAGTTACGATACAGGATGCTTTCACAAATTAAAAATACGTGCTATCATGCTAAAATACTTTGTTTTATGACCTTTAACAAAGACAGACATATAGTATGCAATATTAATAGATGTATATTTCAATACATTTCATATTTTAATAAAGAAACAAGTTTGATTGTTCATTCAAATTTATTTCACTCTCCCACACACAATCCTGAGCCTTCATACACCACATCAGTAATTTCTTTATATTCTTGTGTGCTGTGTATGCACACACACATGCAGTTTTTTTTAAAGGCCTGGAAAAGTAGTCTTTTAAAACTCCAGGTCATTCCAGGGTCTCACACTGCAGTAAAAAAACAACTTCTCTTTGGAGATAAGCTAGGAAATTGAAGACAGGTGGGGTCACATAATCTCCAAGCTGGTCCTGTTAAAGTCCTCTGGCTTGAAACGTTCATTTCAGAGCTGAGACGACTCTGTAGCAACAGAACCCTCCCTTCTTACTGCAGCTTTTCATTGCCTCCTTAAATCTGTGTTACTGGAAAACCTACAAAATGTGAAGAAAAAAACAGAAAGAGCTAATGAGAGAGGAGCACCAGTTCCTCCTGTTAGCATTTCGTTGTTTGCCAAATAGCGTTAGCTACAATAACATAACCAAAATTATTGTTCAGTCTTACTTGTGAAAGGTAATCCCACGTGATATAAAATCCGGTCATAGCTGCTCACTCTGTGGTTACTCCTGCTGGCTCTTTGAGAAGTGAGATCCGTCCAACATGGCGGCGACGGCAGATGTGTGCATCTATACTCTCTTTTGGATGCTCATAAAGCATTTGATGTGATTGAATGGCCCTATCTGATTGCTACACTCCAAAAATTTGGTTTTGGTAATGCCTTTATAGAATGGGTTAAAATGTTGTATGCACACCCACAGTCCAGTGTAATTACAAATGGAAATAAATCCAAACCTATCTCCCTGAAATGTGGAGTTTGTCAAGGGGATCTCTTGTCTCCGTTACTTTTCAATTTATCTATGGAACCCCTGGCAATTGGTATCAGAGAGAACCCAGAAATTAAAGAAATTCGAATTGGTGGGATAGAGATTCTTGTGACCCTTCATGCCGATGTCTTATTAATTTGCTTGGATGAACTGCAGGTTTCCGTTCCTGCCCTCTTAGATTATGTTGACCTGTTTGGTAATCTATCTGGTTACAGAATAAACTGGGGGAAACGTGAGTTCATGCCGATAGTTGCCACTCTAACAGATGATTTTCCTAAAGACATTGCCATTTACTGTGACTAACCACCATTTCAGTTACTTGGGCGAATTGACCAGGAAGCCTGAATACCTTTATGAGCTCAACTTCCTGGAAGCTTTAGAGAATGTGAAGGCCAGTATTGACAGTTGGAGGGTTCTGCCTCTTTCCATGATTGAGCGAACCAATGCTGTTAAGATGGTTTGCCTACCAAGGTTGTTATATATTTTCCAAAATTTACCTATATTTCTACCGTCAACATTCTGCAAAAGCCTAGACTCCATCATAATGCTGTTTATATGGGGGTACAAATCACACAGAATCTCTAAGAGCCACCTTCATAAACCAATCAGAGGGGGTGGCCTCAATCTTCCAGCTTTGAAGCATTACTATTGGGCAGCTAATATGAGAGCTCTGACCTACTGGAATCAGGGAAATTTGTCTGATGCAGCTCTAGGTGACTTACCAATATGGCCACAAATAGAAGCCTCTTTTAACAAGAATATATCCCTTTCTGCATTATTGTTTTCTGGCCCTTTACTAGGTTATAAGCAAATTAACTTAAGTTTCACTATAAAACATTCTTTGAAAATTCTCAGTCAGATTAGAAAAGCCTGTGACATCCCCAATGTCTCTATATTTGGCCCCATCTGCCTAAACCACACATTTAGACCAGGACAGCTGGATGAGGTCTTTATTTTCTGGAGGAACAAAAGTATTGTCACTTTCTCGGATTTATACTTTCACGGCAGGTTTCCATCATTTTCTCAACTCCGTAGCAACTTTAGCCTTCCAAATGCACATTTTTTTCGTTATTTACAAATCAGGCATTATATTAAGGAAAACTTGAACTTTTCAACCATTTGCCACTTTTCGGGCTTCAAACATTAAGATATAAAGGTTTTATTGTTTTGTGAAGAATCAACAACAAGTGGGACACAATCATGAGGTGGAATGAAATTTAATGGATATTTTAAACTTTTAACAAATAAAAAACTGCAAAGTGGGGTGTGCAATGTTATTCGGCCCCTTTACTTTCAATGCAGCAAACTCACTCCTGAAGTTCAGTGAGGATCTCTGAATGATCCAATATTGTCCTAAATGACAATTTAGGACAATATATTGGGTCCGACAATATTTTTAACCAATTTTTGGTTCTAATGATGACTACTGATGATGATAAATAGAATCCACCTGTGTGTAATCAAGTTCCCGTATAAATGCACCTGCTCTGTGATAGTCTCAGGGTTGTGTTTAAAGTGCAGAGAGCATGGCGAAGACAAAGGAACACGCCAGGCAGGTCCGAGATACTGTTGTGCAGAAGTTTAAAGCCGCATTTGGATACAAAAAGATTTCCCAAGCTTTAAACATCTCAAGGAGCACTGTGCAAGCGATCATATTGAAATGGAAGGAGTATCAGACCACTGCAAATCTACCAAGACCCGGCCGTCCGTCTAAACTTTCATCTCCAACAAAGAGAAGACTGATCAGAGATCAGATGAAACCAAAATTGAACTTTTTGGCCGCAATGCAAAACGATATGTTTGGTGTAAAAGCAACACAGCTCATCACCCTGAACACACCATTCCCACTGTCAAACATGGATGGATACAGACTGATACAATTTAAAGTCATGCACAGGCTCCACTACTCTAAAGTTAAGCTAAACCGGATTTCCTTCAATATCCTCTGTATGCGACAGATGCCAATAGGCTGAGGGGTCTCTTGCTCACGTTCTGGTTTTGTCCTACTCTGACTGTATTCTGGTCTGCAATCTTTCAGTGATTTTCTAGATCATATTCTTGTGACGCTGCTCCGGATCAAAACCTGGCAATAATTGGATGTTGTGACCTGCCATTCCATGTTCAGATGGCCATGCATCTTGGGATGGTGGTGGCAAAGAAACTCATCCTGTTAACTTGGAAGTCAGCCACACAACCAAGTTTCCAACATGGGCTAAACGAGATGCTGTCTGTTCTACAATTGAAAAAAAACTTTGACTAAATAAACTTGACACTTAAGAAAAATTTGGGAGGATGTGGGGATCTTTTCTGGCCCAGTGCAACATCGAACTACACCCATAAGAACATTTCATATTATTTCATTTTATGTCAACATTACTTGTAAAACAACTGTTAAACTTATCTGATTATCTCAGGTTTTCTACAACCACTGTGAATACCATTGAAATTTATAACTATTGTTTCTGTATTATTTTCCCTTTTCTTTTTTGGCATGGCAGCCAACATGTTGGTTGTTTGTTGTTGTTTGTTTGTGTACTACACCAAAGTGCAAAATAAAATAATTAAAAAAAAAAAAATTAGCCCTTTGGAAAGACTTGGGGATTTTCTCAAGACTGTTTGGCACCAGTTTTTTTGTAAATTGCAGAAAATGTGGTACAATATTTTTAATTTCTGTTTATTAGGTATTTTAACATTTATATTGTAAACACCAGGGAGGGCTCAGCCCTACTAGCCCGCTGATACCAGCTGTCCTTGTTAGGGTTGTCTGTAAATATTTGAGCTTATATGTATAATTTTGACCCTGAGTGGATTAGGGAAAATCCACAAAAATAAAAAATAAAAAATTAAACTTGTGAACCCAATTGGGTTTTTTTTTAATCATTGAAGTTGTATTTATATATATACTTCCCTTGGAAAAAGAGTGGTTTAAATAAACAATTAGAAGTAAAAGATTAATATGACATTCATGCTCATGATGAGTGTGTGTAAAGCTTTCACTGCAACTATAGATTACTTGTGAGCTCATCTCAGTTTTATCATCTTGCCTGATACATGTTGAAGAGATGTGGATCATTTTACATTCTTATTAGTTTCTGTAGTGAATCTTATGTTGTTTTCTTTGATTCAAGGGCATACGTGGCAGGAAGCTGAGCACGCTATGGGTGTACATGTAATGACCTACTTTATTTATCGGGGTGCAGGTGATAAGCATGCGGGAGACCAAGTTCTATTTCCTTATCCACCAAGGATAAGAAAATAGAGCAGGTCATGAGATGGCGTGGCCGAACCAGGCCTTGGGTTAATCAGAACTTATGCAAGGATATCTGGGCATGATAAATACCAGAAGAATAGAATTCCAGTCAGATGTTGCTAGACGCAGCCTGATGCTGTCATAGTCAACGTCTCCAGATTTGCAAATCTGCTCGGTGGGTAATCATGTAATTCTTATTAAATTTTGTTAATACTTTAAAGATTTGTCTCCTGGTCAGATCCTTCTGTAAATAAAAACAAAACAACCTGAAAGGATTGGGAACTAATCGATTCTTAACAACATTCAAAAATATTATAAACAAATTTTTAAAAACAAAAAGGAAGAAGGTTTCCACCTTGACAGAACTTTCTGCTTGCTGTCCAGTTTGTAATGAACAGAAAATGTTCATCACTGATGCCCCTTTTACACAGGCTCTAAAGGTCCCAGCTCCACTCTACTCGGCTTGCTTTGCGCGCGTTTACATTTGCATTTTTTCGAGGTTGGCCCTGCTTCTTTGGTCCTTGCTTCAGAGTAGGGCCAGCCAGGCCGGCTCCTGTTCACTCATTGGTCGTGGGTGTGACCAGATGCAAGCACAAAGAGCGAAGGTAGGAATATAAACAACAGCGTTAGCTTACCCTCCAATGTTTATGCCGTCTGTCCCCCAGCTGAAGGCACTGTAAAGCCTGAAATCTCCGGCGGATAACAGCTGTCCTACTCAGCGCAACAATCGCTGCATCCAGAGCATTTCTTCCACTGTGCCTCTCTTCCTGAAGTCTCAGGAGAATCCTCATAAGTTTAAAAAACAGCAACAACACAGGGCCAAAGTTGTCCATAGTGCTTTCGTTGTTTACACAACTTGCGCCAAGTTTTCGTAGCACCCCCGCCTCGGCCCTGCCCCCCACAACACGAGGAGGCGTTCCTCTGCTACCGACCAAACTGGCCGGTGTAGACGCGATGCATTCTTTATCGAGCCAAGCCGAGTAGAGTGGAGTAGAGCCGGACTTCTGAATTAGGGCCCGTGTAAAAGGGGCATAAGTGATTGAAAGCTTAGCACTTAAAATGTCCTTTGTGACTGTCCCAACATACTGGCAGCTCTGAAGCTCAACGGGAATGGGGCAACGTGAGAGCAGGTGCAGTGCCAGTTGTGCTCAGTTGTAGCACAGTTACGTCTGACCCTTGCAGATGTGCACATCCACCTGCTGGTGGCAGTCACGGCAGTGGACAGCACAGCACCAATGGAACTTGCACTCACACTTAGTGGTGCGGCTGACACGTGACATATCATAGCCTTGGCCGCAGCACATCACCTCGCAGCCTTCCATGCTGTGGGATGTCCTGTTGCAGACTCTCCCCCCTGTGCCCATTGACCCTGCAGAGAAACATGACAAAAGCACACCCAACAGTAATCAGAGTTTGTTTTGTTATTTTATCTTTTTTTATCTTTTTTATCTTATTTTATCTTTTTTTATTTTATCTTTTAGGAGAACCTTGTATCAAGAGAACCACATGATATTGGGCTTAAATAAAAGCAGGATTTTATTTAAATGCAACAACTACGGTGTGTGTTAAAGTGACTACAGTCCAAAATCCTTACATCCTTACTGAATGTGAGAACAGCTTTATTGAGAATTTGATCATATTATTCTTAGTTATATGAGCTCACATTCAAGCTGGATACTTAGATAGCACTGCTTATTTTTTTGGGTGGCCATTGTGTTTTGCCAGTGCCAGGTCGTTCAAAGAGCTATCTATAAAATATTAAATGTTTGTAAACTTTCTGCAAACCCCGCTTTAAAAGATCTGAACTTTTTAGCAAAGATTTGCTAGTTTGACCAATTAGAAAAGTTTTCACTGGCCCTGCCACTGAGAACAGAGTGTGATGCTTCTGCCTGTACAGTGAAGGGGAGCTGAGGGAAGGTGGTGAGAAGGTAAGACAACGATGACTGGAAGAAGGTGAGATGAGAGATTGATGAAAGAAGCCATCAGCCTGGCCTTCTATTCTTCATCAGCTTTTAATTTTACCAAAAACATCCATTATACAAACTCTCTCACACACACACACACACACACCCATGCACAAAGACATAATGAAAAGTGAGTTTCGGAGAATGAGGAGTGAATATTTTGACAAAACAACAGAAGTTTGTAAAAACTGCAACTTTTATTAACTTGCTACCTTTGGTTCCGCTTTTGACACTGATCAGTTTTGAACGGATTTTAATGAAACTCTCAGCAGGCACGTTTAAAAGTTATTCAAGAATTTCTCTAGTTAGTTAAATAAGATTCACCTGTGGCCAAGCTTAAGTGTCAAATGACTTCAGCAGATACACTGTACTCCTGTTCTGATAGCCCCAAAAAGCAACACCAGAGGAACCCCATTTAAGTAGTAGGAACTACCACCAAGCAAGTGCCAACATGAAGACCAAGGAACTCTCCATACAGGTCAGAGACCAAATGGTGAGATGAAACTAAAACTGACACTTTGTCCATCAAGGAAAACATCATGTCACTTTGAGAACACCAAGCCTTGAGTAAAGCATAGTGGTGGCAGCATCATCATGTGGGAATGTTTTTCATTAATAGGGACAGGGAAACAGATAAGAGTTAAAGGAAAATGGAGCAAAACAAAAAAAAAATTCTTGATGAAAATCTGTTTAAGTTTTCCAGAGATCTACGACTAGGATGGAGGTTCGCGTTCCAGCAGGACATTGAATTCAAACATTGTTTTGTTTTGTTTTGTTTTTTTCTTAAACCATTGGAGTGTTGATTTAGCTGTTAAATGTCCTGGAATGGCCCAGTCAAAACCTAGGTCTCAACCCAGCTAAGAATCTGTGGTATGATTTAAAGATTGCTGTATGTAATGTGGCCCTGTGTTATTTAGACTTTACAAATCCCAGAAGAGCAAACAGGGTGTTGTGTCCTAAAGTCGGCACTAAATGCATTTGTGTGTGTTCTGTTACTTCTTGTCACTGGATGGCACTGCTGTGACCAGGGCCGTAGCCAGACTTTAAAAAAATACTAAGGTCAACCACTCATTATCCCCCTGCACATCAGTTACAATGAAGACCAAAACTTAATTAACCCTTTACCCTCGCGACAGCCCGCCCACGGGCCGTTTTACTGCATTTTCTATTCGAATCTGTACAGTTTTTGCTACATTTATTGTTTTTATGAACTTAAATTTCAAAATAGCGGTGTTTTGACGCCACTTTTGATTGACGTTTCGTCTGACCAACTGGGTTGCTCTCTGCCCCCCCTAGAGCCCCTCTAATTTCCCATGCGTAAAGTCATGAAAGTCTCCTCTCCTCAATTGCAAGCATATAGCTCCGGTCAGTCAGCTCCCAAGCCGGTTCTGACACCACAGGCGGGTAGCCAATGAAATTCCAGTCACGTGATTTTTCTGGGAGGGGGGTCAGAACTTTTCATGACTCCCAAATCAGTCTGCGTATAATGGTCTAACAGAGAGGCTGCTTCATGCGTCCTGCACATAAATGCGGTGAAGACTGTTTTTTGTACTTTTTTCGACATAAAAGCTGGCGAAATGACCAAAGGAGATAAAATACACAACAGAAGAAGTTCTGGAGCTGGTGAAGAAAAGAAACAGCGACTTTTTAGACCGGGATATATCTGATAAAAAGACCGATGCCTTTCTCGAAGGATAATACGTCCGTGATCAGTAAGTACTAACGTTTTTTTTCACAAGTTGTGAAGTGAAAACTATAATATAGACACTCCTTACCAGTTAGAATCATGTATTAATGTTCTGTAATTCTACTGATTGTATTAACCTAAGGATGAGTGTAACTCTGCACTGGCTGGCGAGGCATTGGGAGTTTATGGGACTGCCGGTATTAAGTACGAAGATAACGCGATCTGGGGGAGTCAGCTAATTAGGAACCGAAACCCACTCAAAGAAAACCACCTGCAGAAGATGGAGAAAAACAAGTCCATATACAGGGTTCCGGAAAGATGGCCGAAGGGGGATGGGCCAGTTCTTTTTTCAGGTTAAAATGCTATGTTTTAGTGATTTAGCTCAGACATCTTCAGGTGTTACTGCTGTGAGCTGGTAAGGAGTGTCTCCTTTAGGCTAATAAATCTTACCAAAACCTTTGGTATATGTCTATTTTGGATTTATAGCCCCGCCTGGAGAAAACTCCACCAGCCGCAACTGAACACATGTAATAAAGTTTTGAGCTTTACCAGCTGTCTTCTGCTGGCTGCTTGCTCCTGACTCTGTGCTCACTCAATCCCTACTACAACAGATATCAGACTTGTCCCATGTCAAGTTGTTAACCTTATTTTAAATTTTTTATTGGTAAGGTTTGGAAGTTGCTGGCAGACCTGTTTTCAGTTTGGGTTCATAAGGTTTGGTTTGGAGATTATAGGTTTACAGTTTAAGTTTAGGGGAGTGGCCCAAATCAGACTGCATGGTTAGTTTAAGGTTCTGTGTATTATTTTTTTATAAAAACATTTAATTTACCTTATTTACATAAAAACAAAAGAGCATGTCAAATTACATTTGTGTGAAAACAAATAAATTGATATAAATTAAGGAAAGTGACAAAAAATGTAGCTTTTAAAAGCACTATAAAAACAAAATGACTTGCTAGGATTATCGTATTTTCTAGACTATAAGGCGCACTTAAAAGCCTTAAATTTTCTCAAAAAATGACAGTGCGCTTTATTATCCGTAGCACCTTATATATGTAAGAAGTCGTGATGTTTTAGAACGACTTTGGTAAACTACAAAGCCACACCGCTTTCAGCATTAACGCTCAGTTATAGTCGATTTTGGTTATAGAGCACCAAAATCGTCCAATTTCAATAGAGTGTGGTGTGCGCGGTCCGCAGAAAGTTACAAAAGTTGGGCGGCGAGGATAAGCCTTATAGTCCAGTGTACCTTATATATGACAAAAGTTTGAAAATGGACCATTCAATGACAGTGCATCTTATAATCCAGTGTGCCCTACAGCGCGGAAAATACAGTACTTAGCATTTGTGCATCAAATAAAATGCTACACTCCTACGCTGAAATAAAAAAGTTAAATTCATAGGAGAAATTACACTTTCTTTGGAAATTACACTACCTTATCATCTGGCTTGATAGTTATAAGGGCTCTGCAAACATTACTTTTATTATTATTATTATTATTATTGTTATTATTATTTAACTCAAAGGTTAGCCCCCACATTGTCTGCTCAGAAAAACTCTGGCACCTGGGCACATTTTGTTGGTGACCCCTGTATTACTGTGACTGTTAAAATTAGGGCTAAAAGTTATTAGATTAAAAAAACGATTTGACTGTAATAAATGGTTCTAAAGCCAGCAATGAAACGTGTCATTTTCACTTTTTAACCTTGAAGCTGTCTGAATGTTGCCCTGATAAACCTTCCCTTACTTGTGCTGTGGTGCAGATGTAGAGCCCGTCAGAGGCTGCAGCTGCTCTGTACAGGTGAACTAAGTGTCTAACTATAAAACAACAAGAGTTACAAAAGAATGTGTGCGTTCAGCCTACTACTTCTGTACAAATAAAGTTTCAGAAAAGAAAAATTGGCTTCAAGCACCATCTCAAACACAGTTCTGGAATTTGCTCATGTTTACGTTTGTGCTTTGCTGTGCATGCTCGCCCTCTCTGCACCCGTTCCCTCTCTAGGTAATGTGTCTTGACATGACCTGAAGCCCCGCCCCTCTCTGGCAATGAGCCGTTTGTCCGTCATTTGTGGTATGCTGTGCTGCTAGAGGTGACATCACGGCCAGAGTCTTTCTTTAGGACCTCACTCTCCTAGTGTCTGCTATTGAATTAAGATGAGCGGGCGATGAATTTATCACCTGACTCTTGCTGGACCTGAGGGAAATTGATTTCACACTCAGGAGGCGCAGAGGGGCCGTCTCACAATCCCTGTGGACCTTGGGCCCCGTGTGCCTCCAAGCGTCTGTGAGAGCAGATTGAAAGCATATTTCCAGGATGACTGAAGGCTAGTTTGCATGTCTTTGAGAGGCTTTTCCAAGTGTGAGGTGTGCATTTCAAGATTGATTGCACCTTATGGTTATGTGTCTAAGAGTCGTGATTCCATATACAGTATGTGTCAGGAATGAGGAATAGCTTCCATCTCTTTGCATGTCCCTGAGGAATAAACCACAGAGCGTCAGGTTTCCATGGTCAACAATGTGCATATGTGTTTGTGCATATGACAACTTATATGCTTATATTTTCACAGACTCCATATGTACTGTGAAGCCTTGAAAAAAGGCGTAAAAAAGTGGGTGCATTACAACTGGGATTGTTAAACTGCCTGAGAAAAGACATCTTCTCAAGACATTAGCAGCATCTTAGAATTGTCAGAAATGATCTTTGGTAAAAATCAACAGAAGTTTCTTTGTTAATCAAAACTTTGTCTACACTATTCTGCATATATATATATATGTATACAAGCAAATAACAAGAAAAATAATTGAATTCATCGGGCTGGACGACCAGCCTTTCTCAGTGGTGGAAGACACTGGGTTTCGCCAACTTCTCTCGCACTTGGAGCCTCGCTACATGCTACCGGGACTTAAATATTTTACAGACGTAGCCCTGCCTGAGCTCCATCAGACCGTGTACTCTCACATCGAACATCTCCTTAAAGAAGGTCTCTCATCCTCCATAAGTTTCACAACAGATATATGGAGCTCGGATGTCAGTCCTGTATCGATGCTGAGTTTAACAGCTCACTGGATTGATCCAGATTTTCAACTCCATAAAGCTGTTCTACATGCCCAAGAGTTTTCTGGCTCCCATACTGCTGTAGCTTTAGCAGCCACATTTGAAAAAATGTTTCAAACATGGAATATTCCAAAAGACAGAGTACACGTGATACTGAGAGATAATGCCAGAAACATGGTAAAAGCTATGACAGATGCTGGGTTACCAAATTTGGGGTGTATGGCTCACACCCTGCAGCTGGCCATTCATGAGGCAGTGCTGTCACAGCGTAGTATAAGTGACATAATTGCCAAAGGAAGACGCATTGTAGGGCATTTCAGGCACTCTCCATTAGCATATGCAAGACTTCAGAGTGTACAGAAACAACTCAGCCAGCCCACCAAAAGACTGCAACAAGATGTCAGCACTAGGTGGAACAGCACCTATTATATGCTCCACAGTCTCCTTGAGCAAAAACGAGCACTGGGCGTTTATGCTGCTGATTTTGAGCTACCTGCTACCTTGCTCCAAGTGTTGAAGATGGCTTCACGAAGGGCATCCACTGTCTGGAACTGATGTCCATTTTTAAAAACTTCCCTTGCCATCCATCCCCAAATGTTCTCAACTGGGTTTAGATCCGGGGAACATGCAGGATGGTCCAAAAGAGTCATGTTATTCTCTTGGAAGAACTCCTTTGTCAGGCGGGCATTGTGAACTGCAGCATTGTCCTGTTGAAAAACCCAATCATTACCACACAGACGAGGGCCCTCAGTCATGAGGGATGCCCGCTGCAACATCTCCACATAGCCAGCTGCTGT
>NC_051446.1:62987-71760 GCF_001649575.2 Kryptolebias marmoratus
ATCAGAGAAGACAACTTTCTTCCACCTTTCAA
Source organism: Kryptolebias marmoratus (assembly GCF_001649575.2). Taxonomy (NCBI): domain Eukaryota; kingdom Metazoa; phylum Chordata; class Actinopteri; order Cyprinodontiformes; family Rivulidae; genus Kryptolebias; species Kryptolebias marmoratus. The sequence continues at coordinate 63,020 of NC_051446.1, forward strand.
TGTCCCATGTTTGGTGCACCCTTGCAAAGTCCAAACGGGCAATTTTGTGGCGTTGAAGAAGACGTGGCCTTTGAAGACGTTTTTTGTTTCTGAAGCCCTTCTCTCGCAGATGTTGTCTGATGGTTATTGGGCCGCAGTCAGCACCAGTAATGGCCTTAATTTGGGTAGAGGATCATCCCGTGTCTTGACGTGTCCGCCAATCGGATCCTGCGGCTCAGAGCTGGTGAAATTTTTTTGGGTCAACCGCTTGACTTTTTTGTTCCATAACCCTCAGGATCATTTAAAAAATGCAAAATGACTGTCTCACTGTGTCCAACCTCAGCAGCGATGGCACATCATTATATATATATGTGTTTGTGTGTAAAAAAATTATATATCATTAAATAATATATATATATATATATATATATATATATATATATATATACTGGAGAGGCATATGGAGAGGCATATGGGAAAGGGAGGCATCTTCACAACAGCAATGTGAGAGGACCACAGAAACCTCCCAGGCAGACGTGAAAGTACCAGTAGACACCAGGACCTGACATGATCCATGCCTACTGGCTGAAGAAACTCACTGCCCTCCACGAGCGACTGGCAGCTCAAATGAACCAGCTGCTAAAAAATGGGATCCACCCTGAATGGTTAACTGAAGGGCGCACAATCCTGATCCTGATCAGGCATCATAGCAGCTAAAATAAGCAGAGACTGCAAAACCCGACACACCAACCTGTGCACGGCTTGGATTGATTACAAGAATGACTCAATGCCACATACTCATTGAATGCTTAGAGATGTACAACATCAACAGGACTTTAAGAGCCTTCATTGAAAACTCGATGGGGCTGTGGAAAACCACCATTGAAACATACTGCAAACCATTTGCATCAAACATATACCAAGGAGACGCTCTGTCCCCTCAGCCAAATCATCAACAAGACTGGCTATGGATACCGACTCAAGAATGGGGCCACCATCAGTCACCCCCTCTACATCAAGCTATATGCCAAAAGTGAGCAAGACATCGACTCACTGATCCACACCACCAGGATCTACAGCACTGACATTGGGATGTCATTCGGACTAGAGAAGTGCGGTCTGATGGTTACAAAGAGAAGGAAGGTCATCCACACAGAAGGGGTCTCACTCCCAGAAGGAACAATAGCAGACATTGAGGACAGCTACAAGTACCTGGTTGGCTCTCTTTTGGTCAGCCTTCCCGTCGAGAAAATTTGATCAATTGCGTTGAGGGACCAGCTGACCAGATCCATAGTTCCAAAAATGTTTGGAGGAGTATGTAAAAAAGAAGTTCCGAAAAGCAGGGGGGGCAGTACAGGAGTCAGAGAGACAGAGAGAAAAGAAACACGTCCGCCTTCCACCAGGAGCAGAGAGAAAAAAGTGTGAAGGCCTTAGAAGGTTGTTACAAACCATGAGTGATCTTACAGCATCATGACGACCAAGAAACACACCAGACAGGTCAGAGATAAAGTTGCTGAGAAGTTTAAAGAAGGGTTAGGTTATAAAACAATATCAAAAGCTTTGGACATTAGTCTCTTGATGTGAAAAGCTGGTAAACCAAATTCCAAAAGCCTTGCAGCTGGAATTGCAGGAAAAGGCAGTTCTACAAAAAGTATTGACACATGGATGCTGAATACAAAGGTATGCCACACTTTTCAAATTTTATTTGTAAAAATTCCAATAAAATACTTTGAAGTTTGTGGTTGTAATGTGACAAAATGGGAAAACGTTCAAAGGGTATGAATATTTTTCAAGGCACTTGATATCAATCCTATAATGACTCAAGAGCAAACAAACAAAAACAAAGCTTTCTTTTTTTTTTTTTTTTTTTTTACAAAAAACACCATTTGCATGTGGATGAGAGGTACAGCAAAAAAGAAAAAATGTTTTAAAAAAATATTCTCAGTGCCTTAGAAAAATTAGGTTTCACTTGGATAATAGGAATAGCTCTCTTCCAAACCAAATAGCTTTTACTGTTTGGTTTGGAATGAACTTCTCATATGGCACAACATTCTTTGTAATATCTAAATGTGTATTCTAGGATACAAACAGTTCTGTAGGTATGGTTCTCTTAGCTGCCCAGTATTGCCCTGAGGTTAGTGTGTGTGTGCATTTCCAGTCGAGGTGATTTATAATGCTGTATGGTATTCTAAGGTTTCAGTCAGCAGAAGTGTGTAATAGGTCTTAAAATGGCAGACACCTGATCACCAGGGATCATCTGGTGCCTGACAGGCATCCATGTCCTCTGAAGATATACACTCATGCTCGGCTCTTTATCTTCTTGCTCTCTCACTCAATTTTCTTAGACAAATGTTTTCTTTCTCACACACATCATCATGTTCTGGCCTGACATTAACCGACATCACATCTGTTCCATCACCAGAGGTATCTTTAGCTACAGTGTGATCAGTTTTGTTTGGTAGAAACAGCCAATAAGATTTAAATAATAATAGTAAAATGACAGAATATAGGCACAAATGAGCTGTGAAAGGGTTAAATTATATTTTATTGAGGAGATAGAAGGAACCAAGTTTTCTCCACTTCTGCTGTTTTCCATAACTGCAACATACTTAAAGTGTTCAAATGTCCAGAAAGGTCATGGTTAAAGAAAATGCTGAAATACAAAAACTACTGTATGAGATTTTCAAGAACATATGAATTGACTTGTGTTTTATGAAATTTTTATGCTGATGACAGACTAAAAATGCACATTATTGAAAAAAGTGAGCTATTTTTTGCAGTCATAAAGGTACTCCTCTGAGTGGTGAAGGTTCAAAGAGGGCGAATGTCCAAGCCCCCTCCTTCATCCAAATTAATCCACTCAGATTTGGGGCCAGCTGTGGTTCAGTGGTTAGAGCAGTTGTCCTCTAACGAGAGAGTCGGAGGTTTGATTCCACTAGTATCTAGTCACATGTTGAAGTGTCTCTGGGCAGGATACTGAACCTGTTTTTTAAACTTTGCCATTAAATATGAGAGTCAACTCTGTATGTCTGTTAGCAAAATGTCTCATAACCCACTGGATGGATTTTAATGAAACTCTAAGAATGTAATCACTGCCTGTAAATCTACCAGACTCTCCAGGATTTTGTGATGTTGCGATCGCAACTATTAACGCAAAGTCAAGCAAACCCAGCGAAATCTCAACTTTTTGCAACTTTACCCAAAACACCGCAACTTTCCCGCAACTTTAACCCAATATTTATTGTTTCTAAAGTGACTCTCCACCGTTTATGCCGTCTAGTGTCTTCTTTGTGGGTTTGTGTAGTGTGGAATACAAAATAACCCAAAATAACTCACGAAGAACACATGTGACTTCACACCCTGTTAGCATCAGAATGCTGGGAGCTTGCAGGAGCAGCGACTGAAGCAAAAATGTGCGCTAATGCTTCACATTTGCCCACAAAGATTTCAGCAAAGGACCGCTCAAAACACCGCAGTGAAGTTAGTTTTAAGTTGGATATTCGTGCTCCGCAGAGTTAGCGGCATCTAGCTCACGGCTGAGCCGAAACAGGAACGCTAATGTCGGTCAGCCGTCCCTAAGTGAACCACTGCGCGTGGAAGAAGGGGCTGGCAGAGAACCAAAATCCAACTTAAAACTAACTTCACTGCGGTTGCAAACCAGTTTCCTACCCAGCTGCACGAGAGTGGGGGGAAGCTGTTTTGGACATCCTGCAGTGTAATCATCAAACATAAACGCAAGTCAACCATCGACAAACACTTTGTGTCTCCTCTGTGAGGAGAGCTGCAGATGAGGGACAATCCAGAAATGGTCATGAATGTCAGTTTATAAGCTATCAAAGTTCTCAAATAAAGCACCTTTTGATAATGTCAATGTTTGTTGGTAATTATCTTAAAAAAATAGGAAGTATTTTTGGTTTATATATTAAAAGTTATGGGATTTTATTGATTTTAGTAAAAAAAAAAAATCGCAACTTTTAGGAAAATGCCCCACGAAATCAGTCATTTTAGCCCGCAACAATCACAAAAAATGCGCGCAAAATCCTGGAGGGACTGATCTACAACTCAATAACATTATGAGACAACCGAATTTAAGATGGCCGTCATAGGTAATTGACATAAGGCACCACAAGAATGACTCTAACTCAGTCAGTTTTACAGATATTGAGGTAACTTGGGTGTGGTAGCAGCAAATACTCATCAATAACACATTCTTTGAATGCTAACACATCTTGCAAGATCTCACATTATCCCATGAGATCACACTTAAGGTAATTTACAAGTTCAAAAAAAGTTAAAAAACAAAAACAACTGGACTTCTATTCTGTAGTTGAAGACGTTTCGCTTCTCATCCGAGGAGCTTTCTCAATTCAGAAATAGAGAGTGTGGAGTTGAGCTTTTAAAGCTAAGATGTGATGTAAGCTGGATTGCTTGCAAATTGTTCTCACTCTCCTAGAAGTCCAGTTGTTTTTGTTTTTTAACTTTTTTTGAATTTACCATGGCCTGGATGACTGAGAATCTACACCAGCAGGTAATTTACAAGGTTTGACCAAAACAGCTGTAACTCCATTGCCAGCTTTATATGCTAAACTTGCATAGCTACAGTAAGAAAAAACAAAAACGGCAAGGTGCAATATATGGCCTGAAATTCTGAACTCCCTCCCTTCCTTTTTATAAGGCAAGTCACTTATCTTTACTGTCACTCAGTAAAGATAAGAGCAGTATCTGCATATCCGATGCACTACATACTACATGTATAGAGTGTATTTTTATTTAATTTGCTCCATATTTAGAATTACTGGCAGCAAACAAAAGGCTATTAAAAATGTATATATATGTGGATTTTAAACCTGCTTGAAATAATTTCTTATACAAATTAATCCATTTGTATAAGAAACCCAAATGGAGCTTCAGTTATTCAGCATTTTTTTAAATCTTGTGACAAAAAAATAAAATAAAATCACACATCCTACATTAAAGTAATGTGGCTGACAGATCCAGGGTTTACCTGAGTCCTGGTCTCGTATGCAGTAGTCTGGTGAGTCCTCCAGGTAGACCAGGTCATTTTTGCTAGGCTGTTTGAAGTGTGTGTGTGCAGCAGTAAACCCGGTGCCATATTGGTTTACTGCAACCTGCACAGCACTGTTGTACCTCTTCCTCAAATGGTCACCTGTGTGTCGGAAGTCAGCCATGGCCTGCCAGCAGGTCCGGACACTGCACGAGCCACTGACACCATGACATTTACACTCCAGATTCATAAAGCGCTTCACTGCCTGGGAGGGAAACAGGAAATCCATTCAGGAGGAACATCAGCAGAAGAGCTGGTTTCTGTACAGACTTTGACAACAAATGATAAACAAATGCATAATCAAAGCCATAGCATTCCTTGAAGGAATGGATATCACCCTGGATAGCACCCATCTTTCAAGGCAGAGTTTTAAACTAGGAGCATTTTATGATCATCTTAGCTGTTTTGGTCAGACATTCTGCACAATTTCATGGAATATTGTGAGATCTTGTGAGATGTGTTTGCACTCGAAGGTATTAAGGATGACTCTCAGCTACGATCACACCAAATTTTAGCTTTAAATTTGCAAAATTAGTTGAGTTATACCCATTGTTGTGTTTGCTAAGGTTGCCTAGTTATGACGGCCATTTTGTATTGGCTGACTCCAAAAGTTATTCAGTTGTAAATGTGCACCTAATAGTTGTACTCAGAGTTTCATTCAAATCTGTCCACTGGTTCATGAGATAATTTACCAACACTACAAACAAATGAACACACACACTCACTCTGGCTTTGACAAAAACATTATCAACCTTTAACCTCGGCTGGCAGCGAGTGATAAATATAGTTTTGTATAATTTACAGGTGTTCAGCGTTCCTTACCTTCCTGCCAGCTCTGTTGTTGTGCAGATTTATAATTGCTCGAGCATCTCTCTCCTCCCTCTTCTTGGTGTCCACAAAGATTTGGCTGAAGCGAATGGCATGCTCCACATGGTCGCTGCAGCCTCCCCAGTCAAACGAGCCTTTTGCATCATGTGATGAACCCTTCTTCGTGGGATCACAGGAGCAAGTGTTCAGCTCACCCCGGCTGCAGGCTCGTGCCAACGTATAAACCACTCCAGCAGAAGATATGGCGTAGACAAAAGCGACTTCTCGGCTGCCTTAAAACAAAGCAGATTTTTTTATGACAAGCATCCATTTTATTTAACAACATTTATTTGTGTAATGAGGAGATTCAGCTCATTTATAGATTCAGTGTTTTCTAAAAACCGAATTAGAAAAAAGTTTTCTATCTAAGGAAAGTAGCAGACTGCACTGAATCATGATCGGCCGAACAGAAGCTGAAAAGCTACAGTTTCACCTAAAATAGGGGTCGTGTAAACTGGGCCCATTTCACACCTTCATGCATGTGACCAAAACATCTCTCTTGAGAGCCAGGCAAACAAAGACTCATACAACTCTCAGGTGGGAGGGGAGTGAGATAAATATGCAGGTGAATTCAGTTTGAATAACAGAGCATCTCATGCAGTGTACAGATTGGTGCGCCACACTCTCCAGTTTGGAGTTGAGAAATCTCAAATGTCTTCAACAACGGAACAGAAGTCCAGTTGTTTTGTTTTTTTCAAACTTTTTTTGATTTGCCAGGTCCTGGATCACTGAGAGTCTACACCAGCATGGTGAGTCTAATAAGTGTGAAAATAAGCTTTTCTCTTTGTGGCTCTAAGCAGGATATACCGTCTTTTGCCCACTGACTGTGAGAGACAGGCACCAGCTCCCCACTAACCTGAACAGAAAATGTATGAATAGTATATTTATTACTGAAAATAGTTTCAGTGTCAATACCTCTGACTAGAACTTTAGAAAAACAACTATATTCTTTGTCTAAATACTAAAAACCTAAAGTTCCTGATTAAACAATCAATGTTCTGCATTTTCCAAGACAAGGCTGTTGGCATCACAGTTAAGCCATGACAAGCTTAACCAGCCTTTAAATGTTTGGCCAGTTTGTTTGTTCAGCTGCAACCTGTAAGGCTCATGGTTGTTGTTTTCTGCCAGAAACTTTCATGCTAGTTTTTAAAGCATGACATAAAAACAAAATACTTCATCTCTCTCTAGGAAGAATAAACAGCTTCTATTTATCCACGATGTCCTGATACAGAAGCCTCAAACACCACACACACACACATGCACACCACCCCTACACACACACACGCAGAGTAACTAAAAAGATCAGGGTGAGATCAAAGGCCAAGGCAGACAGAGGGTGTGTCCATTTTTTACCCTTTCTATATAATGGAACTATGATGCATGTTAAGGCCAGCGAAAAAGGGCTGTCAAAAGCAAATCTAGAGAAACTAATAAGTACTGGAAACAATCAAACTAACATTTTTGGAAGATTTCTCAAAAATTTCAATCTGTTTTAACTAGTTGCTTTCTAATTTTTTCATTTGAATCCTTCAGACAGACAAAAAAGCATATCAAAAGTACTTCACCTTCTGTTATGACCATCAACTCAACCCATAAGCTTTTATCTATCAAACCTTATTTAGAAAGCACCTTTCATATTCCTGGAGCTCAGGTTACAAGCCCAGGTTGTGTCAGGAAGGACATCCGGCGTAAAAAGGTTGCTAAACAGTCCCTCCAGGATTTCATGGGCCTTTTTTGGGATTGTTGCGGGCTAAAATGCATTATTTTGTGGGGCATTTTCCTAAAAGTTGCAATTTTTTTGTACTAAAATCAATAGAAAACCATAACTTTCAATATATAAACCAAAAATACTGACAAGAACGCAGGGTTAAATGTCCAGAGAGCAAGACCAAAACCAGACACGGAGACAACAGCTGAAGGTAAGTGTGTTTATTTACAAGGTGGTGACTATGTACAGTGCGTGCGTCGTGGTAGGATCTGGAAGGCAAGAGGAACAGGGTGAGTCTTGGGTACCAATCCTGCTATCAGCTGAGCACTGCATGAATGACTTAATTGTTGTTCTTTGGTCTTACAGGTCCAGGAGGTGTCCAGCGGCGAGGAGGAGTAAAAGGAGGCGTTCAGGTGATCCAGGAGTCGACAAACCAGTAATCCCGTCCAGGTGAGTATCCAAGTGTCCGAGGTAAGTATCCGTGAGTCCACAGCTCCGTGACGTGGCAAGGTATCTATAAACAAGTTGCATAAAGAACGTAGTCAATAATTTATCAAGACTTGGTTAGAAACGGTGGCTGGGAATCTAACCCAGGAGGTTCGATGCTCCAGCAAAGGTCTGGTCTCAGCTGGAGGCTTAAGTACTGGCAGTCCTCATTATCCAGAATCTGGATCACCTGTGGAAGTAGAAAACTGGAGGAGCCGCCCCAAGGCAGGGCAAAAACTCCAGATCCCTACAGTACCCCCCCCCCCAACGATCACCCCTTGGCGATCTAAGACATCTTTCTGGATGGGCCCTGTATAAGTCCGTGATTAAAGTAGGATCAAGGATAAAATATCTCGGGACCCATGTGCGTTCCTCAGGCCCATAACCCTCCCAGTCAACCAGGAACTGGCGCCCCCTGCCTCTCTGCCTGACGTCCATTATCCGGTTGACCGTAAACGCAGGCTGGTTATCAACTAACCGGGCGGGAGGGGGGAGGACGGCAGGAGGGCTCAATGGACTGTCCACAACTGGCTTGATCTGAGATACGTGAAATGATGGGTGGATGCGCATTGAGGCTGGCAGAGTCAAACGAACTGATGTGGGGTTTATGATCTTTTCAATAGGGAATGGCCCGAT
>NC_051446.1:73228-97171 GCF_001649575.2 Kryptolebias marmoratus
AACACCTGAGACAGACGCGTCTACCTCCAGGATGAACTGCAGTTCGGGGTTCGGATGACGTAGTATGGGGGCTGAAATGAAACGAGACTTTAATTCATCAAATGCGGACTGGGCTTCAGTAGACCAGACAAAAGGCTGTTTGGTGGATGTCAACTGAGTGAGTGGAGCGGCAACCCTACTGTAGTCCTGAATAAATCGTCTATAAAAATTGGCGAAGCCTAGAAACCTTTGTAGTTGCCTGCGGTCAGAGGGGATGGGCCAGTCGGTAACAGCCCTGATCTTCTCTGGGTCGGTCCGATAGTGGCCTTGACCGAAGATGAAGCCCAGGAAACTGACGGTGGTGACGCTGAATTCGCACTTTTCTGCCTTTACAAATAACTGGTTCTGGTAGAGTCGTTGGAGGACTGCTCGCACTTGAGCCCGATGTTGTGTTGGATCCTGGGAATAGATGAGAATGTCATCCAGATATACAAAGACGGAAATGTTCAGGAAGTCACGTAACACATCGTTGATAAGAGACTGAAAAACTGCAGGTGCATTAGTGAGACCGAAAGGCATGATCAAGTATTCAAAGTGTCCGAGAGGGGTCTTGAACGCAGTCTTCCATTCGTCCCCCTCCCGGATCCTTACCAAATGGTAAGCGTTGCGGAGGTCCAGTTTTGTGAAGATCTTGGCGGCATGAAGTTGTTGGTGAACCGAGTCAATTAGCGGGAGAGGATACTTATTTTTAATTGTAATGTGATTTAATCCTCGGTAGTCAATACAAGGACGCAAGCTCTTGTCCTTCTTTTCGACAAAGAAAAAACCTGCGCCTAGTGGAGAGGTGGATGGTCGTATGATGCCAGAAGCAAGTGAATCCTCTATATAAGTTTTCATGGACTCCCGTTCAGGACCCGAGAGGTTAAACAACCGACTAGACGGTAAAGGTTCCCCTGGTCGTAGCTCAATAGCACAATCATAGGGTCTGTGAGGTGGTAAAGACAGGGCCCGGGCTTTCTTGAAGACTGCCGCTAGATCATGATACTCTGTAGGTACTTTGGTGAGATCGGTCTGTGTCTTAGAAGTGTCTTTAGTGCTTGGGATGGGCAAAGCAGACTGAAGACAATGTTCTGAACAAAAAGGGCTCCATGAGTCGATTCTTTTTGCTGACCAATTTATAACTGGGTTGTGTCGTTGCAACCATGGAAACCCTAGAATCAACTGAGAGGATGGGGCAGAAAATACTAAAAATTCAGCTGTTTCTCTGTGGTTTCCTGACGTGATAAACTGTAATTGGGGAACTTTGAGCGCAATACGGGTGATAACCTGACCAGAAATATCCATAACCGGAAGGGGTGATGATAATTGTACTGTTTCTAACTGTAACTGCTCGATTAGATCGTTGGTAATGAGGTTTTGTTCGGCACCGGAATCAATTAACGCGTGAATGGGAATCTTAATCTGATGGTTGACAATGGTGGCATGAACGAAAAGTCGTGAGCCGAGGGGTTGTGAAAAACTACCCACTATTACCCCCCGGATACCTAGTGAGTCTGACCTTTTAAATACGGACACTTAGCTCTGAAATGATTCTTCTCTCCACAATAGAAGCATTCTCTACACTCTAATTGCCTAAGTCTCTCCTCCGGGGTGAGTCTCGCTCTCCCCACCTGCATGGGTTCGCTTTCAGCTTTCTTAGCTTCTGACTCCATTTCAGCTCTCATGTTGCTCTGCTCTGACTTATTCGGCCAACCCGTCTTTTCGCGTTGTCTCTCTCTTAAGCGATTATCTAAACGGATAGATAAAGTTATTAAATCGTGGTTCGTCCCAACCAGCTAACTGATCCTTAATTTTCTCTTGTAAAGCGTGAATGAAAACCCCTTTGAGAGCAGGCTCATTCCACCTGGAGGTTGCGGCTAAAGTGCGAAAATCGATTGCAAATTGAGCCACCGAACGCTGTCCTTGCCTCAAATTCCACAACTTCTGCGTGATCTCAGTTTCGTTAAATCGGGTGCCAAAAGTCTGTTCAAAATCCTCAATGAACTGGTCAAACGGTGTTAATCGGATAGCACGAAAGCTATATTTAGTCTCGGCCCACTTCAAGGCTCTGTCTCGTAGCAGCCCAATGATGTAAGAGATCTTAGATGCATCGTCGATGAAAGACTGAGGTGAACGAGCAAAAACCAGTGAACATTGCAGCAGAAAACCAGCACACTTACCAATTTCGGCCGTGAAGTGCTCGGGGGTTGGAGACGGGACCTCGCGGAAGTGTCCGGAAGTGTATACCGGAAGAGACGAGGCGAATGAAGCGGAAACGGAAATGGATTCAGCGGCTTGTGGAATTAGCGAAGAAAGTTTCTGGTGAATATCCTGAGCGAGAATAGTAAGTTGATCGAGACGACCGGTCTCCGACTGTTGTCTTTCACAAAGGGCGTTAATCATTGATTCGTGTCGGGCAAGCAAGGAAGCTGCTTCGGACCCTTGGACGCAATTCTCCGAACCCACATAAACTTATTCCGGAACTACAAAAACATTAACTGACGAAGGTAGGTACTTAATGTTACTCGTTTACTAATCCTCACTAGTTCTGGTTCTGGCGTCGCTCAGGACAATTGTTTGGCTGGAGCATTCTGACAAGAACGCAGGGTTAAATGTCCAGAGAGCAAGACCAAAACCAGACACGGAGACAACAGCTGAAGGTAAGTGTGTTTATTTACAAGGTGGTGACTATGTACAGTGCGTGCGTCGTGGTAGGATCTGGAAGGCAAGAGGAACAGGGTGAGTCTCGGGTACCAATCCTCCTATCAGCTGAGCACTGCATGAATGACTTAATTGTTGTTCTTTGGTCTTACAGGTCCAGGAGGTGTCCAGCGGCGAGGAGGAGTAAAAGGAGGCGTTCAGGTGATCCAGGAGTCGACAAACTCCTGGATCCCTGCATTCTGACGTTAACAGGATGTGATGATCATGATTGTCTGCCTTCGCCTTGATACATATCACTCAACTACGGCAGACAGACACAGCAGCGTGTGTATGTGGTGGGGGGGGAGGGTGTCTGAGTTGATGGGTAGAACACAACACTGGGTGGGAAACCCGTTTAATTGTCTGAAATTAGCCCACTGACATTGACAGTAAGGTGGCTTCTGAAAGGGCCTCAATGTGCCGCGATAATGCTGTGTGACACAGTTGGGGCCTGGCTGGGAGGTCCGAATACCGGATGGCGGATAAGAGGCCCCAACATGAAACAGACTAAGTTGAAGGATCTCACTCACAGGTTGAATCTTAGGGCATGGGAGAGGAACATCAGTCCGTCAGGTTCGGATTTTCCTCCTTCCAGTGGCAAAGAGAAAAAAAAAGATTAAGACTTGCTTTAACATGCCGTGGCTGGAGAAGCATACTGATTTCAGCTGCTGAGATTCATGGTACATGCTTCATTTGACAAAATGCTTCTGTCTCATCTGTCACAGGGAGTTACAGGTTGCATTGCATCTTAACCCTTTCAGCCACTAACGCTGCTAATCATACTTTAACACTTCATGATACTTTTCATTTCCCATGCTGGCAGTCAAATAAAATTAAATAAAAACTCCCTGCGTTGTTTCTCAACTTCCAAAGCTGTCAGTATGTAATCTATTTTCCAACAAATCATAAAGAGGAATAAACATGGCTGATGACCAGACATAACTTATTAAAAATAAGTTGAAATACTCTTGTTTTGGGGGGAAAAGGTGTTCTAAATTACTGTCATCTTCTATTTGAAAGAGCTGTATCTGTATAAGAAGAGTAATTAGAACTAAGATAAAGAGAAATGTCAAAACTACTGTCAGTGGTTCATTAGGGTCACCATGGTAAGCACACACCCGTATGTGCTTACCTGTGTGCTTACCTTACAGCACTCTAAAAGAGACAGGCAGACAGAAACACAGATTAGAAATTAAGTCTCAAACTAACAGCAACTGTTTTATTACAAAAATATAAATTGTATTAAAAACTTCCTGAACCATAAATGTCAGATGGTCTGTTCATCACAGACGCACCTCAGAAAAAAAGGGGTGGCCAGATTAGGGGGGGGGGCACTTTGAAGGAGTACTTTGAGGAGCTGATGAATGAAGAAAATGAAAGAAGAGCAGAGGTCATAGAAACTGTGGACCAGAAAGTGGAAAACATTAGTGAGGATGAAGTCTGGAAAGCTTTAAAAAGGATGAAGAAGGGGAAGGCAGTTAGACCTGATGACATACCAGTGGAGATATGGAAATGTCTAGGAGAAGGCAGTGATGTTTTTGATTTGATTATTCAGTGGTATTTCTGAAAGTGAGAAAATGCATGAGGAATGGAGGATAAGTGTGTTGGTGCCAATCTTGGTGCTGATGAAGATCTGGGAGAAAGTTGTGGAAGCTAGACTTAGACAAGAGGTGATTATTTGTGAGCAGCAGTATGGTTTTATGCCAAGAAAGAGCACCATAGATGCCATATTTGCTTTGATTATGTTGATGGAGAAGTACAGAGAGGGTCAGAAAGAACTTCATTATGTTTTTGTGGATTTAGAAAAAGCACATGACAGGGTGCTGAGGGAGGAGCTGTGGTGTCGAATGAGGAAATCTGGAGTGGCAGAGAAACATGTTAGACTGATATGAGGACAGCAGGACAGTGGTGACGTCTGCTGTAGGAGTGACAGATAGCTTCGATATGGAGGTGGGACTGCATCAAGGATCGGCTCTGAGCCCCTTCTTGTTTGCTCTTGTGATGGGCAGACTAAGAGATAAAGTCAGACAGGAATCCTTGTGGACTATGATGTTTGCAGATGGCATTATGATCTGTGGTGAGAACAGGGAACAAGTGGAAGAGAACTTGGAGAGGTGGAGGTATGAACTTGAAAGACAGGGGATGAAAGTCAGCCGTAGCAAGACAGAATACATGTGTGTGAATGAGAGGGAGGCAGGTGGAACAGTGAGGCTACAAGGAGAAGAGGTCACAAAGGTGCAGGACTTGAAGTACTTAGGGTCCACTGTCCAGGAAAACAGGCAGTGTGGTAAAGAGGTGAAGAAGAGAGTCCAGGCAGAATAGAGCGGATGGAGAAAAGTTTCAGGAGTGACAACAGGGTGGCAGCAAAGGTCAAAGGAAAGGTTTCCAAGACAGTAGTGAGACCAGCTATGTTGTATGTTTTGGAGACAGCGGATCTGACAAAAAGACAGGAGACAGAACTGGAAGACACAGAGCTGAAGATGTTGAGGTTCTCCTTGGGAATGACAAGGATAGATAGGATTAGGAATGAGGTCATCAGAGGTACTGCACAGGTTCAACGACTGGGAGATAAAGTTAGCTAGTCCAGACTGAGATAGTTTGGACATGTGCAGAGGAGGGACAGTGGGTGTATTGGTAGAAGGATGTTAGAGATGCAGCTGCCAGGAAAAAGACAAAGAGGAGATATATGGATGCAGTTAGAGACGACATGGAGGTAGTTGGAGTGAGGACAGAGCACACAGAAGACAGAGTTAGATGGAGGAGGAAGACTCGCTGTGGCGACCCCTAAAAAGGGAACAGCCAAAAGAAAAAAAATAGAAGATACATATATATACATATTTTCCTTCTAATTGCTTAAAAAACATTATTTGTTTTTTATTTGTATAAGGTTCTACTAATCCTAAATTGCAAGGGGAAATTAAAACTGCACACCAAGCAAAAGCTTAGAAGTCCCCCTCCTACAATGTTATCATTGCAAGTATTGTGCAGCCATCTGTAAATAGCAAGCGGCCATCACTTTCTGAGAGCCACAGGTAAAAGTATTACTGCTTTGGCTTTGGCAGCGAGTGATAAAAACAAATTATTTTATCATCACATCTAAGCACCACAACTCAGAAAAAACATAACAAAATAGTGACTCACACGACTGCAGTAACAGAATCCGTGTATCATTCGTTCTTTCCATTTTCAATCTACTATCAAAAATCAATTAATGAAAAATGGACTGGTTATTTTGTTTTTTGTTTTTTATTATAACACCAAAAAACGAAAAAGAGCCTGGTTTTCCATACTTCACTTTTAGGCTAAGATTGAAAACACGAAATGGAAAAACGGGCAGCAGGACAAAATTTGATTTTAATATTTAATTGGTCGGGTTTAGGTGACTCGGAAGTTTGGTAAGGAGCACTAGCAAACAACAAACGTTAGCTTGTTACCGGCCACCATAGACATTGTTTACATAGACACCTCGAAGACCGGCGCTGTCTGTTGGAGCTGACGAGTCAGCGTGGCCTCCATCTTGGCCGGGTCCTTCACGCTCCCCCCAGTTAATTTCTTTGTACTGAGGAAGCTGTATGTCCAACTAAAATAATCATAACTCTCTGAATCTTTACCCGATTTTCACACATTTTGGTTTGTTACAAACAGCACAAATGTAGTTACAATACAGGATGCTTTCACACATTAAAATATCACAAAACTACTTTTGAATGCTTCATTCCTGGATGACCATGATATGCACAGACACGGTCTTAAACATAAAAGTACAGCAAAATCTGGTTTCAAAACAGAGATTATGGACTTACAAGTAGACCAACAGTGCAAATTTTGATTCAACATTCAAACAATCCTTTTCCTGTTTTTCTATTTTTTTATATTTTATTTTTTGCAGTCTCAATCTTCTGCTTACATGAGCTATTTCAGCTATTCATATACAAAACTGTTGTGCTCATTAGGGAGATGGGTGCTATGACATTTGGTTACTGCAACTTTAGTACTTTTTAAAATATTTAACTTTATTTACAAATATTTCCCCATAAAACATATTCAAAGTTTTCAAAAACAGTGTTCATTTTGAAATCTGCTTTAGCATACTAGCTCTTTTTTTGTTTTAGCTTTTAACTAATGTTTGCTTCTTTTAGCTTTAACAGCTTAGTTTCAGCTTTTTTTTTAATCAAACTTCAGCAATCAGCGTTCACAATGCAGTTTTACAGAAATGACCTCCCCCACATCTAATGGGTCGGATGTGGCCCACGGGCCATAAGATGCCTATGTGGGCTTTAGAGTAGTAAAATAGTAATTGTTTAAGATTAATAAAGAATCTTGTCTTTCATCCTTAGTTTAGGACTGAAGCTAAAATGTCAGGTTTTTTGTTGTATTTTTGGAGCCAGATGCTGAACACTTGAGATGTGGGTCTGTACCCTTGATAAGAAACTCCCACCTACACACCCTTCCAACTCACTTACAGATTGTGACACTGTCAATCACAGTGTAATGTGACACTTTTCTTTAAGGTTTAAATTACTAATTGAAACTAAATGTAGTTCTAAAACATGCATATTTGAACATACTGCAACAAGGTATAAGCTATCAATCATCACAACTTAACAGCTGAAAATAAATTATTTCAAGTGGATTTTTACTTGTTGGTCAGGAAAATGGTCCAATTATTTACATAAAGGGAACTTGTACTGCAGCCAACCACTAGGACGTGCTTGTCCTTTGTGGCTTCAGCTGCCAGCTTCCAGTACTCTTTATAGTTATAAAACATCTTAATGGCTTGATTATAAATTACTTAGACACAATTTCTGTAGCTGTTTTTTTAAATATGAGACAAATTCTAAGTGATGAGGTGAGCACACTTATTTTTTCCTCATGTTTATTTTGATCCAAATTTTCTAAAACAAAACAAAAACAAACAAACAAACAAACAAACAAAAAAATACAAGTAAAGTTTAAACTTTTTTTTGTTTTCCAGGATATATGTCTCATTCTGGTTCTACTCACTGCGTAGGAGCAGACGCCCAAACAGGTTTTGGTCCCTGCCCATTGTGTTGCAGTTCCAGCGATGGTTGCGGAACTGGTGCTGGCACTCAGAGATCCAGTCCTTCACCCCGGCCCCAATCACCTGCATGACTTTGGGGTGTTGGCGACACAGTTGGCGCTGCTTGTTCACCAGACCGGGGATGTTGTCACACATGACCTGGGAGCCCAGGGTGCCCATGTACCTGCAGATGGGAGAACACAGGAGGTCAAAACCCCTGGAGCACCTGGTGTAACTAGAACACAAATTAAAAAATATGTAACTTCTTCTGCCAACAACAAGAACATCAATTATTATCCATTTTTGTAGGGTAATTAATACTTAGAAAGGGGGAAAAAATCCTAAAAAACACATTTAATTAAAGGCTTAGCATTCCTTATAGGAATGCATATCGAGATTTAGACTATAAGACCCTCTTATATTGAGGAATGCCTGAGTTGTAGCCATTTTGGTCAAACTTTTACAGTAAAATTATGCACAGTTTTATGAGATGTCACAGAGTATGGGCTGTGAAAGCCTTTCAATTACCAAATTGGAGCATAATATCTGTAAAATTGACCGAGCTTTAGCAATTTCTCTATCCGTTTTCTTTCTCCAGCAGTCACTGTGCGAGAAGCAGGGGACACCATCACAGGGACACAGAGAGACAAACAACCATTCACACTCACCCCTAGGGACAATTTGGAGTCACCAATTAACCTAAGGAGGAAACTGGAGTACTCGATGAAAACCTACGCATGCACAGGGGGAACATGTAAACTCCACACAGAAAGGGTCCAGGCCAGTGGGCGATCCTGCGACCTTCTCCCCTGAACGAGATGAAGATCATGATACATGCAGGGGCGAGTGTACGATCTGACATTCAGGAGGGCTCAGCCCACATTTAGCAGCTGACTCTTGACTGAAACCTTCCTTGTCCTTCTCTCTCTTCTTGAATCACAAAATATTTTCAAATTAAAACTAGTCATACACGAAATGGATGTAAATACAAGGTGAACTTTATTTTAAATAAACTTTAAAATGTTTGCTCCTATAATAATCTATGTCTATTTTCTCATTTGGTTCTTTCATGTCTTACTCCCTTTCTTTGGCCCCTCTCCTCTTTGCACACATGCATCATTTTGTAGAGATTTCCTCCTGATTACTCCTTCAATATTAAAGCAATCAAACTCTCTGAGACAATTACTGGGCAAATACAGCAAATGTAAGAATCCACAGAATCTCCACACCTTGCATATGTAATATTACTATAGTCAGCAGGTTCATAGTGCAGTGGGACAGTGCAGTGTTACACCTCCAAAACCTTTAAACATGTCAAGTGTGCCAAGTAGATGGAGGCCAAAAAAAAGTTGCTGGTGAAAGTAAGAACAATAATTAGGCCATTTAGTTGCTATTGGAAGTTTCCATCCACACAATAATTTGGGGCTGTTAATGTTTTATTTATTTATTTTTAACTGTTCTTTTTCCAGCGTGGAATAACTTCACAACTTTCAACTTCAATGTGTTTTGAAAATCGGGTGCACACGTTTAAAATTATTGTGGATTTTCTCTAATCGACACAAGATCCAATAGTGTGTAAACAAAAACCTTCACTAATATTTCCTTAAATGTCCATGAGCAAATTGCCCTGGAAACCATCAGCAAGTTAAAAAAATCAATAAAACTATATACAGTTAGAGTAACTGTGATTACTTTCAGCTCTTGGCTTTCAGGGGAAAAAAAGCTTTCAAAATTAAAGTCAATTATAGCCAAATTAGCTCCTTTTTAAAAAAACATTTATTTTCCTTATTAAATTCCTCAGAGTTGACTTGTTTGTGCTTCCACTGAGCTTGTCTCCATTTATTCTAGTTCTAAAAACTTTTTTAGTAAAACTAAGGTTTGAGAATTGCTTATTATCACAAAATCCTGATGCGAGTTACTTTATGTTTCAGGGGGTGTTTGAGGAAAAATCACCTAAAATCCCCACTGCTTGAACAATTAAAATCCCTAAAAGGATACTGAAGTAGTTTAAAGCCGAAAATCGTAGAAAGGAAACTATAAAGAGGAAAACAATTGTGTGAATGCTGACTTAGCATAACTATCCAAATAACATCCAAATCTCACAGAGTATCAAGCATGGAGCCTGGAAACAGGACCCTTGGTACATGTAATTAAACACATCAGGAAAAAGACAATAAATGAAGAGATATTAAATGCCTTCAGTCTGGAACCTCATCTGTCCAAAGATTCAACCCTCAACAAGCTACAAAAACACCTTTTAGGAAAACATCTGGAGGAATTTAATCACTTTGTTAGGGCCAAGAGTCTCAGATGAAGACAAAAAGACAGGAAAGTTTTCATAATTATAGGAAGTTCATATATAATTTTTTTTTTCGGGACAAATACATTTAAGTATTTCTTGTGCATCTGTTTAAATAGACATGTTTAAAGACACACACTTACCACCGGGAGGCATGGACCTTGGCTGGTAACCAGCAGATTGCTACAGACACATAAAAACATATTCCACTTGGCAAAAAGTTCATATTAAGCACACTTTGGGGTTTTTAAGAACCTGGACAGCTCATCTCCGCAGAGAAAACTAAAGAGAATTTAAAATAATAATAATAATAATAATAAAAATCAAAACCCCACATCAACAAACTAAGAGTAAAAACAAAGAGAGGGATCAGAGAACGGAGGATCTGCGTTGCGTGTAAAAGCCTCCATGGTTGGCTCAGGTGGTGCCGCTGGATGGTGAGGTGTCGTGAGGAAGAGGGGGGTCCGTGGAGTGTCTTAAAAGCCATGCAGAGATTCTCCGAGAAAGGGAGGGAGGGAGGGAGGGAGGGGGAGGAAGGGACAGATGATGATGTGCTGTCAGCTTCAAACTGCTTTACGCAAGGGTGGGCAGAGAGCTGTGTCAGGAATGAGATGTCTGGGAGAATGTGTTCAGGCTGGTCTGACACAGACAGGGACTGAGACTGAGACAGACAGAGACAGGAATATGGAGTTAGATTATTGCAATAACGTTGCACACAAATCAAACATGTTTCATTCAAATCAAACATGTTTTGCACAAATAAAACTAGTTTCACACAAATAAAACTAATGTCACGCAAACAAAACATGTTTCACACAAATAAAACATGTTTCACAAAAATAAAAACATGTTTCACACAAATAAAAAAATGTTTCACACAAATCAAATGTGTTTCTCAAAAATAAAAACATGTTTCAAACAAATCAAACATGTTTCACAAAATAAATAAAAGTATTTAAAAACTATCCTCGGATGCAAAATGACAAAACTGCCTCTCCTCGCGTACGAAACAATTTTTAACACATAACGTTGCACACAAATCATGTTTGATTTGTGTGCAACGTTATGGCAATAATCTAACTCCATATTTCTCACTGCTAACAGGATGAGCAGCTCACAGGTAAGTTTAAAAATGTTTCTGATGAAAAAATAAATTCTAGCTAAGTCATATTCACAGCACAGATTTATCTGAAATAATTTGTGCTGTGAATATGACTGATTGATTTGTGTGAAACATTTTTTTATTTGTGTGAAACATGTTTAATTTGAATGAAACATGTTTGATTTGAATGAAACATGTTTGATTTGTGTAAAACATGTTTGATTTGTGTGCAACATTATGGCAATAATCTAACTCCATAGTTGCATTCTGTATTTCTAACGTGATTATTGATCTGAAGTTACTATATACAGCCATAAGGCAAAAGGTGCTAAAGTGGAAGTCACTGTGGTTCACAGTCTTGTCTGTATGTAATTACATTTGGTTTCAAAAAGGCCGTTTTAATAAAGGTAAAGAGCTGCATGTTTAACTGGAAATATTTTTCCAGACATTATTTTTTTTAAGATATCCTAAATTAATTTTTTTACATTTCCTATTAGGACAAGATAGATGTAAAATAGTTAGAATGCTCACTTTGAAAATGTCTTCCTGATATTTTCTTGGAATATTAAATATACTTTCTGTAAACTGGTCCCTGTGATAAACTATTAGCTTTATATGACCTAAATTTAGGAACAGTTTTGGTTTTTTAATAAGAATTTATGTTCTGTCTCGAACCACAGTAAAAAAAAAAAAAACAAGCAAAGAACAGCTTTTTGTCTCTTTTTTAGTCCAAACTTTTTTGACCTGTATGTTCAGAAACTTTAATTGACTTACATTTCAGTTTATTACAGTTTCATCAATAAAATTAATGTTTTCACTTATTTTAAATCAGTTTGGTTTATATTTAAAGGCCAGAATTAAGTCACTGCTGGCCTTGGGACACATGTTGCCCATCTGTCATCTAAAAGATTCTCAATCAAACTCAAGAACAAACACACTGATGTATAAAAACCTTGAACTCAAGGCTTGATGTGGTGAATGAATCAGAAGTGAACATCAACAGTATTATGCTTATATTTTATACACAGAAAATCAGAAATATGTTCTGCTCATCTGCTGTGCAATGTTTAAAACAATCTGACTTTAATCTTTTAGAAAATGCAAAAAGGAAAAGTCTGTAAACAATATGGCTTCTTAATGCTCTGATTTATTTATTTTTCTATACTTATACAGACCTAGAATATAATTAAACTAACTTTTCTACATTTCCAGACTGCATAGGAACCCAGTTTCTTCTATAAAGTTTAATATTAATTTGGGACTTTTATAATAATCTAAATTAACAAAATGCCTACATTTTAATGTATGAACTGTATAAGATGTGTAAAGGGAATAAAGTTGGTGGCTCATTAAGGTCATCATAGTTGGTAGAATAACGGCAGAATAATAATAAAGATGCTTCAGTGCTCATGCGCTGGTTCTCCCATAGAAGCACCTAAAGGTGATGTGTCCATTTCAATTGGATTATCCATCCCAGTCTTTTTGAAGTTCCTAGAGGAAATCTGAAGCTCTGTCAAATGGCAGTTCCTCCATCTTTGATCTGGAGGTCCTGAGACCCTGGCCAGATGAGATTAATGGGCAAATTGGATTTCTCTCATGATCTCTGTGGAAGAATAGCATAAAAACAAGGCACTAAGGCTCTCTGCACTTTATTAAACACAATGTTGTTATTGTAGCAGCTGTCATTTATCAAACACAAGTCTAGTTCCATGGAAGTGTTGACTGATTAAGTTGCCAAACTTAAATTTTTTAATAAAAATAAATTTGACAGTGTAACACCACACACTGAATTTACCTGAAATAAACAGATGAGCAGAGATTGCCTGTGCTGATAAGTAATGTTAACAACTGAATTTGCAACTTTGCATGTTCTTGATTTGTAAACCTGGTTTAATTTTTATTAGCCTGATTAATGGATTAAGGATCATTTGATCTGAGTTCAGTGTCAATCTTTGTAAATACAATAAAAAAATAAATAAATAAGTGACCGATTTCAATATCTTTTAAGTTATATTGGCAGCAAGAAACTAGAATTGCTGAATGACATGCTGAGATGTATTTTAAAGGTATAGTTCGGTCATTTCTGAAGTGCTGATCTGTTAAATACTTATCAATAGTTAGCACCTTATCAGCTGTGGCATCAGTCAGAGTATAAGGAAACCAGGCCGGGCTAACGAGTTCCAGTTTTTTAGTTTCGGCTTATAAAATGATTCTCAAAAGTGATATACTGCCATGAAAGAACACTACATTAGCTGATATTAAGCCTGTACATTTTTGCATGCCATCATTTAGTTTGTTGCAGCTTCCTCAAACAAAGAATGTCTGTATTACTATGTTAATGTATGTGTCTGGAACATAGATTAGTATTTTCTGATGGTGCAGAAAATACCAACCTGATCAGAACGACTAGTCAGTCAAAAGTTTACTCAACTCCCAGCAGACTGATACAATCGGCAGTATCAACATGCGGGCAGTCGCAGCACACATACAAGATTCACGTAGTAACATGGTTGTTGTTTGACAAAACAACTACAAACTAAAATGATCATGCAAAAGTGTAGAAGTTCATTAGCTAATGTAGTGTTCTTTTTACACGTGTTCTTAAGAAATTTGTTTTTTAAGGCTGAAAAATGAAAAATGGGAAAAAAGGACCCTTGTTTCACAAGCCATTAGACTAGGCTGGACACAAACCTCTGCCCTTTTCTCCTTACTCCATGATATGATGGCTGATAAAGTACAAACTATTGATAAAATTAGATTATCACTTAAGACTCTCCGTTTAATGAAGTATTAGTGTGTTGTTTCAAAGAATGATAAAAAGCTATCAACGTAGATTCATACTTATTTCACTGCAGCTAAACCTCCAGTGTGGACATTAATGCTGGCAGATGTCACTTTTCTCACAAAAGCAGGCAAAGTAAGGGGGAAAAGTATGAACTACAACTAAAACATCCTGAAAACAACGTTAACTTAACAATGTAGGACATTTATTTAGAATTCTGAATCATTCAAAGCCCTAAAAAGTTATTTTACTGCCATAATTTTAGTTTATACATTTTATTTTGCATTATGCATATTTATTGCATCACTAGGACATTTATTTAGAAAAGTTCTAGGTAGGGTCTAATATGTGGGATGTTTGTTCCGCTGACACAAAAAGGAGACGCACCCTCCGGTGAAGCATTGAAGCATGAATAGCATAACAAATGGCAGCAGAAAAGGCCAATTTGAGTTAAGAGTTTTATGATTGCTTAAAATTAGTTGTAAGGACTTCATTTCTACCTCTTAATAAGGGTGAGCCAGCAAGGTATGTTTTTCATGTTATGTATGTCATTTATGTCTTTATTTTATTCATTGCACTACCTCATTTAAGTTTATCTTGTATTTTAGTTCAATGGTGGCGTAGTATTGGCAACAACATGGGACTGTAACCAGACAAGTGTAAGCGTCTACACCCCATATTAAAGCAGACTTCATACCATCAGTAAAAGAACACTTTATTGACATTAAGAAAAGGTGGAAACAAAAGTAAAATTAATTAAGACCAAAGCCCAAATTAGCAACAGCTAAGAAACAAAATACTTTGATACAAAAAAAAAAACTTTCTCAAAAATTTCTTAAAGATAAAACCTATTTTATAACTGAACAGTAACAAAATATGATCTCTGACTAACACACACATGTACAGTACTTAGAAGCCATTTCTGAACATGTACATGTAACCCTTGCCACCAGCAGCTTTGCAGAGCAGGAAGAGGAAGGTGGCTCCAAGCGCACTCATAGCAGCCCTGGTCAGGGACCATGTTCTCCAGCTCTTGGAGGAAGCAGCCTGAGGAAGCTGATAGCAATCTCTGGCTTCATCCATCTAGGGGAAGACAACAAATTGAGATTACCACTGGAAAAACACAAGGCCCTAATACAAATATAAAACACAATTTTTGACCTTAGACAGGAAGCAGAAGCCATTTAAACCCAATTCACCCTGGATTATGGCACATATATTGGTCAGTTTTAGGTCAGTAAAGACTTGACTGGGTGGGAAATTTCTGCTCATTTACTGGTATCAAAATAACACCAGCTCATTTTGAGGTTGAGGGCATGTCTGGGCCCACTGCACCACCACAGAATGACTCGCAAATTTGAGTCACTAAAACTTCCTGTGCCAAATCCTCCAGGATTCACAGGCCAAGTGGAGTGTCCAGTCTTGGTCATGTTCCTGAACTGTGTCAGAGGGTGATACCATAAAGCTTAATCCCCATCATGTGAGAAAGTTAAAAAAATATATATATACAAAAAAAAAACTACATAGCTCAAAATTTTCTTCCAATAAAACTTGAACCTAGATCTCTTGAAACTTCCTGAATTCTTACAAAGTGAATGTCTAAGTACTGTTATTCCCACAGAAAGAAAATGAAGTTCAGAGGCAGCACACTTATAAAACAGACTCTAGCTCCTCTTAGAAGTTACACATTTTATTATCTTTTAATGTACCCAAATTAATTGGTTAAAAACTATTTAGGAATATTTATTTGATGTAACACAAAATTTCTAAACATTTTATGTATGACACAACGAAACCTAAAATAATTGAGTTCACTTGAGAGACCGCCTTTTTGAGCTTGCTGGCGCACATATGACCAGCTATGAGAAGATCCTTGCATCAGGCATTTTTCTGCACAAGATTGAGGATACTGTGTTAAATCGTTGTTGGGTAAGTACTTTGCTTTATTCTTTTGTCACGCACATACAGCTGTATAGCAGTCATAATAATGCAATAACCAGATGGGCGCAGCCGCAGTGTATAGAGTTTACATCAAAGTAGTTATGTTAGCAAGTAGCTACCTAGCTTGACTGTTAGCATCTCCACCGCAACAGGTGGATAACGGGGAGAGTAGCGTTGTATAAATGAGATCAATTTTAGTAAGTGTATTTTATATTTGTGAAAAAAAATGTTTAGAACAAAATCCTATTCTTTATTTTAATATTTTTAGAGTTGACTTGAAGTCGTGGTACCAGCACTTAGCCAAGATACAAACTAGCTAAGCGGGGAGTATGCTACTGACTCGTGCGTCATGAAAAATAATTACAACACTAATATTAGTTCCACCCCCTTATATATAATAGTGCAACTACTTTCAATTAGTTATAAAAGGAATTATAGCATTTTATTGCCGTTTGGGTTTCAAACGCGGAACCCTTGTAACCACACAGGTTTTCTGGTACACCGGTTAGAGTGACGCACGTTATAATGTCGGTTAAAGGCTATCAAAATAGAGGACAAAAAGGTCGTTTCTAGGACTGAGAGGAAAATTTACTTTGAAAAACCAACGGAATCCTTAAACAAGGATGTACCTTTGTGCAAAAGAGGTTGTATACACCTGAAGCGCTAACCGAATGGTACCCGTTTATATATTTCTGGATTGGACATGCTAGCTTGTTGCTAGCTAGTTTCAAATGAGTTAAGTAAATTTGTAAATGTACTAGTATTGCATCTATTTCCCAAAATGGATATTATTCAGAAACAAATGTTTTCTTCTTGTGTTTTATATTTTTCAGGTGAATGCAAAGGTTCTACACATGACTACTAAACCTCTACAAGCAAAGTTCCTTTCTCAATTTGACCTCCTCTCAGTCAAGCTGATGAAGATTTTGGAGGGCAAAGGAGGCGTGAAGGGGCAAAAGGTCAAGGATGTCTTTGCTAGAAAGGATTCGGTCAGTCCATATGCATGCATCATTGTCAGTCTTGTCTATTTGGAGTTTAGATTTATTAATTTATAAATATATCTATAAATAGATTTATAACATCACTCACACACATTCACAATTTAATTTTAAATGCCTTACATAAAAAAAAACAGTTGCATAAACAAACAAATTCATACAACATGATGCTGTTTTTGGTAAAAAAATGTATTATCTCATTTGAATAAAATTTTCACACTCCACTATCATCACAAGTAGAATTGCGTTTAATTCTTTGTTTATTCGTTGCTCCTGCTCCAGGAAGCTATCAATGCTAAGAGGGAATGCATTCTTCAAAGTCTTGTCGTCTAGTTTAATGAAGACCCTGACTCATTCTTCAAAGAATATCTTTATTATTTACAATTTTACCATTTTGGCACCAAAAATGTGTTTGTACAGATATTGTTGTTGATTTATTGTTTTCTATATTAATTGTAACTAATCCTAGAGCTGATAACTTTTTAATTTAACTGAGAATATTGTTTGTAAAGCAGGGTAAAACTTTGTATTCGCTCTTCAACAATATGTGCTTTTCCACTCTATTGACAATTAGTGCAAGATAATTATGGTGTTTTTGTGTTAGTGTATACGTCCTGCTGTTTACAAGTATACTAAAGACTATGAGTTATGGGCTCTTTATTTTATTATGGGAAACTTAAAAAAATATTTTAGCTTAATTTGGCATTATGGTAAGACAAATAAGATGGGTTTTAGGTTATTTACAGAAAGTAGAATGCCGATATTGTTCTGGTACTTTATGAAGTGTGCCTTCATGTACGAATCTCAAAACATTTTGTGGGATTCAAGATTTTTTTTTAACATGAGTCCTCTGTTGTGCTTTGTTTAGGAATCTGCCACTGAGGATGCTGAGAGAGACATTGCAGCAACTGTTATGGGAATTTACACAGTTGTAAGAGATGGAGAAGATGAGCCAAAGGATGTGGGAATTGTGATTGAACGGACTAAAGTCCTCCAGGACATAGATGGTGTGATGATGGCTTTCATCATGCTGTTTGGGCTCATTTATGCCCTGGATTTAAACTATCCAGATGACCTTAAATACACCTTTGAGTTCTGCCAGAAGATCATAATGAATCTGGATGGACACAAGCTAAATGCAAAAATATAGCAGCTGAAACTTGAGTTGTTTGGTTGAGAGTAAGCATAGAGAGACAAGTAAACTGCTGAGTGTTGTGAAAAAAATGGTTCATGTTTATTTTATAATTTGTTCACTGAAATGTCATGTGACTGGATGAGTTCTCCCAGAAGATCATAATGAATCTGAATGGACGCAAGCACAATGCAAAAACACAGCAGCTGAAACTCGAGTTGTTTGGTTCAGAGTGAGCATAATGAGACAAGTGAACTGCTGAGAGTGTTTGTTCTTGTGTGAAAAACTGGATCACCTTTATAATTTGTTAGATGTCATGAGATGTGACTGAATTTTGCAAGGTACTGTGAAAATGGTGTTAATTGTTCCAGTAGTGTTGGACTATGTCATGCACTGTTTTAATTAATGCATTGATCTGTGTTCAAATATGTTGCTGGCTGATGTTCCACATGTAGAACATTACACAGTTTCTATACTGTTTGATGATTGACCCTGTTTGATGACTTCAGAAACAAGTATGTGGTGACAATCATTTTGTTAAGTTTTTTTAACCTGGTTTTAAATAATAGTATTGACCAGGTTTTGTTTCATGTACTTTTTGTGGAAGATTATATAAAAAAATTTCTAACCAACCAACTAAATTATTGTGTCTGTGAAAATATTGATTAATTCTTTTGTGAAAATGTATTACAAATAATTGATAAAACAAAATAAAAAAAAAATTGGGGGAAAAAAATCATGAATTGCACTAGATCAATTAATATTTATTACATTTAACTTATTTAATTACATTGAGTAAGGAAAATATTTTTGGATCTCATTAAGTTAATGAAAATATATTATTTCAGTTGCATTAGATAAAATTGAGTTGGTCAGACTCAAACACTTTACATTTGATCAATGAAAAGTATTTGATTTACATCATTGTAAAAAAACTGAGTTGAATGGACTTAATTTATTTCAATTGTACAAACCCATATTTATTAGATGGAAAACCTGCCCAAAATTAAATTGAGTTCATCCAATGAGTTATTTCTATGAGTGCAGCCAACACCCTCACCCACTGTAATTCACTCGCCCTCCCCCCCCATTTTAAAAGAAGATTTTTTTGTCTCCATATTATAAACTTATGTACCGTATTTTCCGCACTATAGGGCACACTGGATTATAAATGAATGGTCCATTTTCAAACCTTTGTCACATACAAGGCACACCAGACTATAAGGTGCATTAAGCAAAACAAAACAGCCCTGTCTTTTCAGAGAATACTGCACCGATGTAAAGGCCCCCACATACTCGGGCGTACTTCACTCAGCGGAGGTCCGTGTGGACGTCTGCTCAAAGATTAATTTTTATTAATGACCAAATACGCGTACTCTGTGTCGCACAATAAACTGCCCGGTGAGAAACGGTGTTTCACATCGAACTGTTTTGCGACACCAACCGTTCTCAGATAAGAATTGACGCCAGCGCGACTGCCGCTCTCTGAGAGCACTGACAGGTGTGCAATAGCTGCCCTGGTGGTGAAGAAACGGGGCTAAAGGCACCGTCTTTTCTTTCGTTTTTTTAAAGCTAAGAAGCAAGCGATCTCTTCGTCTTCGTCCGGTGACGCCATGACTGAAATTTGTCACGGGAGAATTTTAGGCAATCTGTACTCTCGAGTATAAAGTCTCAACCGTCCGCGGACAGTCCGCCCAGATAAGTTTGCAACTAATTAGGTTAATTGGCAACAGGTCAGTAAGAGGACTGGGGATAAAAGGATCTTTCAAGAGGTAAGCTCAAGTGGAGCTCCATCCACTTCATTACAAGAAGACCGTCACGTTAGTTCTGCTGGTTTTACCACTGAACAATATCTGCAGGAAAAGGAAAATGTTTTGTTGTTGGCTGTAGTATAGAACATGTGTCCATGCATGTTCTCCCAGTCACGGAGAACAGAGCTGCGTGGTTTCATTTTATTTTGATGGCAATGTCCTTGTGATATTGCCAAAGAAAGTTGTAGTTTGAACAGCTCACCCGTCCCAGAACCATGTCTCTGTTCAAGTCACGGCAGGTTTGTCTAAACTAACATTAGAACTATGTTAATAAAAGAAAAGCAAAATTGGAAAAAAGTAATAAAACGGATCTTTATCAGGTGGCCGTCCAAACTTTTCGAGTTCAGACCCACTGATTGCCTGTGTTTGATCCAACAAATGTCGGTTCGGAACAACTAAGTGCCCTTGTCCCAAAGTCAGAATCCTCAGAGTTTGAATTAATAATGATATAAATGTGCGTCAGATCAACAGGGTTTAATCCTTCAGTGAGTTTTTATGTTGAGACGGGACACTGAGTTGGGGGGCGTGGCCAACAGCAGCTTATTTGCATAATAGTGACATAGCCCTAAAACCACTCATTCTGAAATAAGCTCAAAACGGGCAGAACTGATCAGGTGAAATCTCAATATCTGAGAATGATTTTGTGTATTAAATATAATGAACATGTTTTGTATAGCCCACAGACCTATCCTAACTTGTCTAAGGAAGCAGGATAGGTCCCCTTCAAAACAGGTCTGATTCTGTTCAGAACATCACTAAATGGGCTAGGGAACACTTCCAGAGATCATTATCTGTAAACAGAGTTCACTGTGGCATCAAAACAATTCTGCTTAAAGTTCTGTCATGCAAAGAAGAAGCCATATGTAAACATCATCCAGCCAACTTTACTGGGTCAAACTCATTTAAATTGGTCTGAGGCAATATAGAAAACATTTGTGGTTAGAGGACTCAAAATCTGAATTTCTTTTAGGAAACTACAAACACCATGTTCTCGGCACTACATACATTTTAAAATACCACAATTAAACAAAAAAGGTAGAATGTGTTAGTTGATGTTTGTATTATGTCTCATTGGGTTTTTGAGATTGCATTTTGGTTTTATTTACATTTTACACAACATCCCAACATTTTCAGAACTGAGGTTGAAGTTTGAGAAATCAGTTTTTCTGTACCTTGAAAGCCTAAGCCTAAAATATTTTGCTAAAATTTTTATCTGAATCAGCTGATTACTTAACTTTTTTTTTATTAAACCATCCTGATTTCATTCCAATATCAAGCAAGTATGTGTGTGAGTATAACCCCAATCAACCCCAAAGGCAGCAGGTGATATGCCTTTCTTTAAGGAAAATTACATCTTTAATTTTTTTTGGCAATATGAGCTGTGGCAAACAAGCATCGTGTAAGACTTTGTGAATCTACTATTTTTCTGAAAACCTTTTTACATGAAACCACATCAGATGTGAGGTGTGAGTTTATCAAATACTTTGTAGGAGCATAAGTGTAATAAGATATGCTGTTCGAAAAATAAAGCTATGGAGTGTATCAACATTGTTCAGCAGTGGGGGAAAAAAAAAAAAAAAAAAGAGTCAACAAAACATACAAGAAACTAGCTCCACAATGAGTCAAATGGAACACAAGTACAATAATTTTACACTATACTGTAATATTTTTAAAATAAAGTATAAAGTAAAAGTTCATATGTAATGCACTTATTCTACACAGGACTGTTTATCACATGAAACACAAGAGAAACTTTATTTTACAAAAAGATAATTTAATTTAATTTTTAAATAGCCTCAAATGTTTTGTTAAACTGAAAACACCTTGCTGTATATTTGTTAAAAAATTTAAATTTATAAAATTTTAGATATGTTCTTATTTAATTTTTTTAAATGTACTGATCAAGCATATAATGATACACTTTTTGGGGGGTTACATCATAGAACATGGAATTCAGAAAAAATGAAACTGGAAAGAAAATAAATTGGGGAAAATAAAAGAGTTTTCATAAAGGCCTAAATGGTATCACTTAAACAGCTTTAAAGTTGATAATTGAGTGGTTTTAGATAGTGGAGTTTTGCTCTAAAACAACCCCTGTTCTAAGTAGCTCTTAGATCAGTCTTTCTGAAACTGTGGTCCACAGGCACCCCCTATTAGTCTGCAAGGTACTACATGTAAACGACCATTATATGCCGTGACGTGAGCTCAAAGTGCAACACGTACAGTTAGCCTGTTAATACTAAAGAATTGTTTAAAATGATAATGGATAAGTGGCCCAGACTGGGTCACTCAAAAGGAAAGTTGAAGAAACATCTGACATAACAGGGAAAGTGCAACAACTCTTTGATAATGCAAGCAGCATCCTTTCAAGCACTGCTGTTGAGTCCCAGGAGAACCGTTGTATATTATTGTTGTATTATTGTGGGGGCATTTTAAGTTAAGTGGTCTGTGAGTGCTTGGTAAATGGGTCAAATGGTCCTCAGCCTGAAAAAGTTTGAGAAACACTGTCTTAGATTCATAAGATTCATGAGAATTTTTAGCAGACCCACCCAAACTGAAATGGCTCTGACTCCTGTCTACTGAAGGCAAGATACTGGCTTTTCATAAAGACTCGGCAGAAATCCACTTAAAAAAATATGAACTGTCCCTTAAAGCAAAACTAAGTAACTGATCTGCTTATTGGAGGACTTTTATATATCCCATCAATCAATACCACCACTGTTGAATCTTTCTTGTTCCTTGGTTCAGAGGAAAACATTTTTATGGAATCTTAACCGAATGATAGTTTTTGAATTGCCTACCTTTTTCTGTTGCTGTCATACACCTGTATGGGTAAGACCAAACGATACACCAATGTGTGAATGTTGCTGTTTTAACAGCCTGAGAAAGATATTGATTCCTATCTGAAAGAGGCTTTAAAAAGATAACCTACAGAAGAGAAGGGTTGAGCATCTCAAGACACCTTCGAAAACAACTGCAAAAAAAGATCTAAAAATCCTAGGAAGTGTAGTTACTTGTAAAAATAAATGTACTCTTTTACCCTTGGAAATTTTCCTCCAACACTAGAAGTCAGTGACAGAACCATTCCTAACATTAAGTAAAGCTCAACTCATAGCTTTAGGTAAAAATGTCTGTGTCAGTACTGAAAAACTACCAAATGTGAAATAAGCCCTCAGTTAGTGTGCCTAAATAAAATGGATTTCATCAACAAAATTAGATCTTGTGAGCCTGGTTTTAAGTGAATGTGTGAAGGAAAGGAGGAATCCTCTGGTGCCTGGATATTGGTCCGATTGCTTCATGTTGGAAGATTCTAATCTGACAGAACCAAAGACTCACTCCACCATCAAAGAGGTTGAAACGTGCTTTCTTCTAATACTACAATTTTAACCATTTCCCTCACATGTTACTGTACTAGCACCTCATCTCAACAGTTCCTTCTTCTCTCTCAAACTCCAACCTGCCCCCCTCCCCTATCCCTCTGCCTCAGAGTCAGTGTGTTGACAGGTCAGTGTCACGGTGGGGCTGACTTATGGGCCGTGAGGATTCTGCCCATAGGGTGTGTTCCAATTACAGAGGGATCACACTCTTAAGCCTCCCTGGTAAGGTCTATTCGAGGGTTCTGGAGAGCAGGGTCCGTCAGATAGTCGAACCTCTGATTCAGGAAGAGCAGTGTGGTTTTTGTCCTGGTCGTGGAACACTGGACCAGCTCTATACCCTTAGCAGGGTCCTTGAGGGTGCATGGGAGTTCGCCCAACCAGTCTACATGTGTTTTGTGGACTTGGAGAAGGCGTTCAACCGTGTCCCTCGAGGAATCTTGTGGGGGGTGCTCCGGGAGTATGGGGTACCAGGCCCTTTGATACGGGCTGTTAGGTCCCTATATGACCGGTGTCAGAGCTTGGTCCGCATTGCCGGCATTAAGTCGGACTCGTTTCCGGTTAGAGTTGGACTCTGCCAAGGTTGCCCTTTGTCACCGATTCTGTTCATAACGTTTATGGACAGAATTTCTAGGCGCAGCCAAGGTGTTGAGGGGATCCGTTTTGGTGGTCTTAGGATTGCATCTCTGCTTTTTGCAGATGATGTGGTCCTATTGGCTTCATCAGACCGTGATCTACAGCTCTC
>NC_051446.1:97763-110222 GCF_001649575.2 Kryptolebias marmoratus
GCCTTGGGATTCCCCCGGAGGAGCTGGCCCAAGTGGCTGGGGAGAGGGAAGTCTGGGTCTCCCTGCTTAGGCTGCTACCCCCGCGACCCGACCCCGGATAAGCGGAAGAGAATGGATGGATGGATGGATGGATTCTGCCCTGTCAGAAACAACTCTCTTCTTGGAAATGCAAACATGTATACATCAAGAGTCAGGTGAACACATGCAAGACGTCCTGCACATACCTGTTGAAGCTTGTCAATATTCAGAAAAGTAATGTGCACACAATGCAGTACATTTTGGTGATGATGCTTTTAATCCTCACATGCAAGAAAAAAAAAACTTTTCAAGTTACAACTAGCGGTATATGAAAAGTAAACTGACTTGAATGAAGCAAACTGAATGATAAATTTTACATTCTTAGTTTTGTGATAACAATTCAGTATTTATTGTTCCTGTTGAGAATAACGATTCTTGAACTTGCACACACAGTATCTTTTATTTAAAAACTTTTACACCAAATAAGGTCAAAAATGCTTGGGTCTTTCCCTGTATGAGTGGTTTGCCCTGTGTATGGCGACTTGAGTAGAAGCCAGAATAAAAAATAAGGAATATTCAAGGGTACAACTGGTTGTAGATAGTTCATTGAACTGCCATAAAAAGTCTGATGCAGTTGAAAATAGGTTTGATGATTTATTAAGTAGAAAATTTAAATTATTGGTTCTAAAATAGGAAGCTTGACATATGTAACGTATGAGTGTATATATGCATTGACCTGGTACAGTAAACTGCGTAGGCAGATGACTTCCTTTTGCAGATCTTTAGTTTCCACCACCAGCTGGTTACAAACAGTCTGGGCTTCCTTCTTTGGATCCAGTGAAAAGACCAACTGTGGAAGACCAGAGAGATGCACAGTTTTTAACTTTGAAAAAATGTATGTGTGAAAGCTCAGGCAGATGGAGAAAACTTGAGGACACAGTATCTATATTTTACAAACAATGATACTGATATGATACTTCAATTCAAAACTCAAAACTTGATACCATTTTAAATAACACGTGAGAAGTTTGAATTAAAACAAGATGATTTTAAATAAAACAGAACTGCAGACTAACTTTTCCCCAAAGTAGCAGCACTGGTGTTCACAATCTAAAGCATTAAATAGCATCTGCACAACAATTAGGAACAAAACTTAAACCAACGTTATAAGACAGTTTTAATATTTTTGTTATTAGGTAAATGAGTTGACAATATGGGGACACTGCTGGTCCCTGGTCTGGCTGTGACACTACCTTGGGACTAGGGACAAGTTACAATTTGGTGCAGAACAAAGTCTTATAGTCAAATTTTCTTTTGACTGGTTGGCCACAGGAGGACCTCAACATCATGCAAGCAGTCCACAGATGCATGTTGTAGCAGCCAAATTTGACCAAAGCCTCATTGATTTTAAACAATAATAAATGTTTTATTCATGTCAAACTGTTCCAGAGAAACCTTGCTTAGAGTTAAAATTCCAACCACTGTTTTGATATGTTCACCTGAATACAATGCGTCTAAGAATGTGATGTTTTGTCATACTAATGTCTTAGATATAAAACAAATGTTGCTACTGCTACTCTCAAAAAGAGAACCAAATTGCAAGACTATTCTAACCATGTAAAAGATCTGTTCAAATAAATTCTCTCCAGCAGACAATTCTCGAGTCCTTTGTTGAAGTAAATAACTCCACACCATGTGTGGATGGGTGTTTTCTTGTTGAAAGACTGCATTGAGGTGTCTCAGGAAAGGTAAGACATTGGGAAGCAGGAGATTACCAACCAGCCTAATCCTCGGACGGTGAATCCATAGTATAGCTGATGTCAGTCATCAAGACACAGTAGGAATGACACTAAGTGGTATCTGTGTCTGGAGGATAGGCACAGATGTCATGAGGTTCTGTAATGTTTGCTGACAATACAGCAATCATCCACTGATGTGGTCCGTCTTGGATGACTGGAATCTTCATGTGTGTGGGTGCCTTGACACACCTACCAGTCCAACATTTGGCCACTGAGATATCAGTTCACTCCACAAACCAAGCAATTGTACAATACATCCACCTGGTTTTGCGCAACCCACAATTAGGTTCCAGTGCTAGAGTTGGTTCTTAACTGGCACTGACCAAGCACCAGTTTGGTTTTCCACAAGCTAAGAGCAGCTTTTATGCTATGTCTTGACATCACCACATGCCTCTTTGTACCCTTTGTCCTCAGAAACACTTGCACCTAGCATAGTATCAACAATGGTGTATTACATTTAGCATTTGCAACTGTTGCTCCTAGCTTTAGTCTTTTTTTTGAACATTTGAGCAAGACAGGTTCAACTCCTAGTTACCTTACAGTTGAAGTTCTGTAAACCAATCACATCAGCTGAGACAAATATAATCACATCTCAGCTGATGTGATCTGTAAACCGATCACATCAGCTGGGACAAATATAATCACATTTACACTTACTACTGAAAGTAAGTTGAGTCTCGCATTGTTATTACCATTTAATTTATGTAATTAGGTTTGTTTTACAGATATACTGATGGCAACTAGCAATAAGATGTAGTCTGGTCACAGCCAAGATCTGATCACTGGTAGGACTCCAAAGAGTCATACATATCGACTATATCTGCAGACAAGTGAGGCATGTCATAGAAACAAGAAATTATTGAAAACAAAATGTCATCTGTATGTTCTAATCCAAAAGCTTGTTGCGATTGCAATGGGAACATTGGCCACAAGTAGTGAATGCAGAACAATCAGCCATCTCTTTGGGGGTGGTGTGAGCATAGAGTTTTATTGTGTACAAGACTTTTGCAATGCTGGTATGCAGGTAGCCCTCTGCATCTGGTACAACATTTCCTGATGCCAACAAATTGGTTGAAATAACAGTCCGTCTTAATTGTTGAAGAGTGCTACAATGTGCTGGTGCAATTGATTGTACTAACTTTCCCATAATTGCACTATGTACCCTCCCGACTATTACAACAGGAACAAGTAGCATTTTAATATTTTGCAAGTGGGTTGTGGATAAAGGGACTTTTTGGGAAATCTGTGCTGGTTATCCAGACAGTGTGCATTATACCAGTGTATTACTTTATTCAAATTTGTAGGAGACGTTACATGATAGAATTATTTAGTCAAAACAACGTTACCATTTTTTGGTTGTCATGTTGGACATTACCCGATTGGAGACCCAGTTTATCCCAAGAGAAATGGATCATGAAACCACACCCACAATTACAGACTACACAGTGCCAGATCAGCTGTGGAGGCAGGTTAAAAGGGCAAATGTGGCGTCTTCTAAAAAGAAACAATTGCTAGCAAACAAATTATCCTGACCTGTTGTGTGGTCTTCACAATATTTGTGAGGAACACAGTAACAGTTTTACAGCAGTTCAGCCTCCTGTTCATAGTATATTTGAATTTGGTGATCTTGAGAGGTTCAATGTTTGAGAAGAAATAATAAACTCTTAACAGACTGGACAATTGATTTGGTTTGCAGTATTGTTACAGCTGATTAGGTATATTTGAAATATAGATGGATGAATTAGTGACCATACCTTTAAAATGTATTTTCTAAAATGTCACAAAATGCAAAAAAATGTCTGTCTGAAGTTAAAAATAAAACAATGGAAACAATATTGGGCCAGCAGCAGTAAAAGTTAGATGGATGATTAACTGGTTTTCAGTGCAGACCATCAACATCCTCCACTTTTCTTCTATCCTCATTCAGCAGGCCTGACCATGACAAGAACAAAGGCTTTTTGCTTGCGCCCCAAAAGCCAACTAACATCTGAATGTGGCTCAATACTGACTGGTGCATGGATTGGTTGTTGCAGTCATGTGCTGAGTGCATGATGTGATCCTATTGGTTGTAGCAAGAATGGGGGAAGAATGCAAATCACATAGCAGCTACATCACTAAGCATATTGCAATATTTTTGTGGAGCACTGATCACACAGTGTAGACACAATAGGGTCGTAGCCTAGGCATGATGCCAGTGTGGTTTGTTGAACTTCAAATTACCAAACCATGCCAGTATGGACAGATCCCACATTATGGATTTGCTGCCACCAAGCGCTACCCAAAATCTTCTGCTGCCAAAATATAAGAATGTTTGAGCTGAACTCCAGTGTCTCAAGCTGTGTAGTAGCTTCTAAATAAATGAACCGGTGAAGATAACGTGTACCTGAGAGGCATGACGAGGAAAACGGCTGACAACATCCTGAATGGTTTCTGTCAGGTAACAGCACTGGTGTCTCACACTTATGAGAAAGTTTTGTAGATCTTCACTCCTGAAAAAGATGAACTGGTTAAGAAAGGCTTATTTATGAAGAAAAAGGTTTTATTTAAAGATGCCATTTAAAGAAGCCTTTAAGCCATATGTCAGAACCAGATCAAGAGTATGATGAAGAGAATGAGTAGGTTTGTGAACATTTTGGCTAAAAACAATTGACTTGATTATTAAAAGGCTATGTTTAAGCTATTGCTTTCAACAGCTACATAAATATTGAAATCCCCCACTATTATCGTTTTATCCATATTCAGTAATAGGTCAGAGAATTCAGACCAAAACTGAGAATTCAATTCAATTCAATTCAAAAATACTTCATTAATCCCAAAGGGAAATTAAATGCTGACGTAGCTCATTTAAATCAAGGAGTTATTATAGATGGTGATAGCTATGGGCAGGAAAGATCTCCTGTAGCGGTCCATTTTAAAACTAATCTGAAGAAGCCTTTGACTAAAGAGACTCTGTTTTCCGATGACGGTCTCATAAAGAGGATGGTCAGGGTTGTCCATGATTTCCTTAATTTTATGCAAAATCCTTCTTTGCATCATCATCTCCAGAGGTTCCACAGTCATCCCCAGAACAGAACCAGCTTTCTTTATCAGGTTATAATAATAATAATAATAATAATATAATGATAATAATAAAGAATAAGGGCCTGATGGACAATATACAAGTGTTTTGTTTTGTTTTTTTACTTCAGATTTGGATGAGAAAGACTGAGGGTCTAATAACTGATTTAGAATTAAATCAATAGCAGCTGTCCCACTTCAACATATTCTAGGACAAGAAAATTTAGATAACTAGCTGGAATAGATTAATTTATACTAAAAATCTACCTGTTGTAGCCAGATTTAGACAAACTAAACTAATATGATGATCAGTGACCAAAAAAGACCTAGAAAGAGTTTTTATGTTCAATAATTTACATTTAAAGGTTTTAATTTTCTATTCTAGTAACTGTTATTTTTTAAATTATTTTTATGATTTTTTTTTTCTTGACCTGATTTTTGGTTTAATTTAGGCCGTGGTTGAGCTGAAACCATTACAACGGGGGTTTGGGTGGGTAACAGGGGAGAGGCAGAAGAGAGGTGTGTAGCACTAGAACTCTTTTCACCCCTTAAAGCATTAAATTTCCATCTGATTACCCCTTCTACATGCCTTGCACCAACCAGCAGCTTGCTTAGTTCAACCTACAATAAATAAAGACATAAAATAAGGCAACAAACAGTTTTACAGATTCATTAAACATTTGGTTCAACCTTCTCAAATGTAAAGATGCATATTTGGTTTTATTCTGATGTAGATAAAGGATAACTGAACTGTAAAATGATTTAACAAAATAAACATATTCGATTTGATACTATGAACTAGGCATGGTCAATTACCTGTTTAAAAAAAAAAGGTATACTACGGTGTTAGAAAGTCAGTGGCAAAACCACAACATTTTTGTATCACACAGTTCCTACAGTTTAAATTAAATAAGATACCAAACACATTTTTTTTTGTTTCATTTTGTCCCCATTCTCTGGTCATACAAAGCTCTCCCTCTCTTCCTGTTGCTCATTTATGCTCATTAAAAAAATAAAACCTCGATTGGTTTTACATTTTATCTTGCAGATATCAGCCATGACTTGTCCACCACAGATGCAACACCAATCTCTTTAAAAAAAAAAAAGGGAACACTGTTTTAAATCAAATGTTTGTAAAAAACTACAAAAGTTAGGATGTTGGTGGGTGAGATGCAGACACTACTGCTGGCAGGTTTGCTATAGAGGTCAATAACCCAGCTAAATAATTACTAACAGCATGTCAAGTCACTTGTTATTTTTACAAAAAACAGAACAGCAAAGCAAGTCCAGTTACTGCAATATAACTATAATAAGCAGCCTAGACAACAAGAAAGTTGCCACCTGGATTTAACTAAGCAAATAGGTACAAGCCTCTTATTGGATAATTACTGCATGGGTGATTATGTTTCAGCTGGCAAGAAGTTATTTAACCCCAACTGGTGCAATGAGTTGCTTCTAATTTTTTAAACAACCATGTTGAAATACACATCCTGTGGTCGTGGAAAAGATGTCAGTCTGTTTGAGAAGGGACAAATCATTGGCATACATTACGCAGAAAAAACATCTAAGGAGATTGCAGAAACTACAAAAATTGGGTTGAGAACTGTTCAATGCATTATTAAAAACTGGAAGGATAGTGGAGACCCATCGTCTTCGAGGAAGAAATGTGGCCAGAAAAAAATCCTGAATGATCGTGATCGGCGATCACTTAAATGTTTGGGGAAATCAAATCAAAGAAATCAGGCTCCAATTGTGAAAGAGTGGTTCAGGGAGCATGAGACATTATTTTTACACTCTGATTGGCCACCACAGAGTCCAGACCTTAACCCCATAGAGAAACTTTGGGATGTGCTGGAGAAGGCGTTGTGCAGCAGTCAGACTCTACCATCATCAATGCAAAATCTTGGTGAAAAATTAATGCAACACTGGATGAAAATAAATCTTGTGACATTTCAGAAGCTTATCGCAACAATGCTACAGCAAATGTGTGCCATAATCAAAGCTAAAGACAAAATATTAGAGTGTTTAAC
Organism: Kryptolebias marmoratus; assembly: GCF_001649575.2. Classification (NCBI taxonomy): domain Eukaryota; kingdom Metazoa; phylum Chordata; class Actinopteri; order Cyprinodontiformes; family Rivulidae; genus Kryptolebias; species Kryptolebias marmoratus. The sequence goes on from NC_051446.1 coordinate 104,668, forward strand.
TTTTTCTTTTGGTGGTGATTTTTTTGGCCAGGCAGTGTACAAATTAAACAGCCTGTTGATCACTTTGGCGTTTTAGCTGAACCCATGTTAAATTAAATTTAAATGTTAAATTCATTAATACTTGAGATTTGAATAGATTTTCAGCCTTGATCTTAAATATCACAAACAAAATTGTTATAATAAAATGGCTGATCAAATATTGGTGCAAAATCTGTCCTGAGTTTAGGTAAAAGCTGACATGGATTTTGAGCAGATTGACTAAACACGTTCATTTGTGTTCTTTCAGTGTCCTTATTTATACAGCATCTGTGAATTAAACTTAAAATAATTTTTTTTTAGTATAATTACAATTATAACTATAATAAGAATACCAGCAATGGTACATAAAACGCCTATCAGAAAACTGTCAGAGTAATCTAAATTCAAACATGACTTCCCTCATACAACTATTCTGATTACATCTCAAGAGTTGAACCACAAATTTTTCACAAAGGAATCACCTGTGACCTTGAGTTTTGCATCCCTGACCTTGAAATCAATAGAGATCATCTTTGACACATGAGGTGTCCAACTATAGAGTTTGATATTCCTACATTACACTCTTGCTCTCTGGATGAAACTGGAGATTTATCATTTTTAAATCATATTCCCAAATAATAGAACTTGTTTTGATCCTTATTTTAATTGCAAAAATGTTTCGTTAAGATAAACCTAGCCTGCTCATTTTGAGAACAAAATAGCTGATTTATGATTTTGAGAGAAACATTAAAAATAATGATAGTAGGTACGGTCATTCTCAGCTTCCGTATTTACAATATGAAAATATCAAACCAAATAGCTGGTTAAATCAAAATCCACTAATCCGACAAATAAATAGTTACAAATTATTATAAAGACAGATTTTTTTCATTTTGACATCAAAATTCTAATGAACGATATGTGGCAATACATTATATTGCCACATAACAAATGTATAATATACATAAATATAGAACAATATTTTTTATTAGAATCTAAATTGTGCTTTAAAGCTGAGGTAAGGAATCACTTCTTTAAAGTGATTGCTTTAAAGATGAAGAAACTAGGCATGGTCTGCTGACGATGCTCGGAGATGACAGTGCAGACAGACTGATAGCTTGAACCACACTTTGTAGTCACATTCTTCATGTTTTTTTCATAAAGGTCACCTCACCGAACTCTACAGAAAACTGAGCAGGTGGCCGAGCTTTCTCTCCTCCTACCAACCCATCTTGTCATACCTCTCTGAAAACATCCACCCTAAATGATTTGTTATTTATATTCATCAGCTTCTCCGTTCCTTCTTCCCATTACCTGGAACTGTGGGATATTGATAGTTCTTATCTTAATGGTACATTTCCCTCGCTGAGGGCACTGAGCAGGCAGCTGTCCTAGCCCTCCTAACACTCCGTCAGACGGGCGAGTAAACAATGTCAGCCAGCCTCTGCTGCACCCACACCTCCCTACTCCAGCTGTTAGTTTATCTAAGGGCAAAGGATGATGATGGGTCTGGGTGAGATGGCGGCACACTAGATGTTACGCTTGAAGGCTGATAGAGATTTAAGTGTGCCACTGAGCTTTCTGTACACAGGAAAAGCTTTTTGTTTTGAAAGTGTCAACCAACAACTGACAAGTGACAGCAGATGATACATATCCAAATTCACTTCATTGAAACATTTCTCCTAATCAGAACAGGGAGAAATCATTCAGTTATATCATTTGTCACTTGTAGAAGTCCAAGTGTTGAATGTATGTGCCCAAGGCCTAAAAAAATTAATCACCTTGGAAATGATTTGTTTTACTTTTTATTCTTCAAGGTTACACTTACATCTACCTGCTCCACTGACAATATACTGTGTTTATAATGCCTGAACCCAGGCATTTTCTTCCATATAAAAAAAAAACATCAGGAAGACTTTAAACTATTTCTTGAACAATGTTTATTGTCTGGCCAGAAATGTTCCAATCAAATCTCAAGAATCAAATTAGGGTCCTATTTAAAACCTGTTCTGACTGGGATTACTCAGTAGATCTTAACTTTCAACATCTTGTTTTACATCAGTATTCAATGGAAGGTAATAGGCACATGATGACGACGCATACTAACTCAGGCAGGAATTAATTGTTTTTTTTCCCAAACCACTGCAACTACATTTTTGTTCAATGTCAAAATACAGAATGCAGTCCAAACCGGAGATAGATTCAGCCACACACACAAAAAAATAGCTGTGCTTGTACACATTTAATTATCAAGTAAAAAGATGAAGCTGCATCAGCTAGTTTGTAAACAAGAATGTGCTTCTATATTAAGATTAATCTCTCTCCCTTTCACAGCTACATGCACAACCCTAGCACTTACACTCCTGATCAAAATCTTAAGACCAGTCAAAAAACTGCAAGAATTTGCATTTTGCACCATTGGATCTTAAGAAGGTTCTAAGTAAAGCTTCACAATGTTAAAAGAAGAAACCAGCGTAAGAGACAAAAACTTTTGAGCGGGGAATTAATTGAAAACTGCATTTACACTCAATCATGATTTTTTCAGCTGATCAAAAGTTTAAGACCATAGCTCAAAAAAACCCTAAAACCCCCCAAAACAGAAATCAAAGTGTCAAAAAAAAGGACTCAGTAATGAGTAGCTCCACCATTCTTGTTGATGACTTCATACAATCATTTAGGCATGCTTGATGCTAGTGTTTTCAGGAGGCTAGTAGGAACATTGCTCCAAGTGTTGAAGATGGCTTCACGAAGGGCATCCACTGTCTGGAACTGATGTCCATTTTTGTAAACTTCCCTTGCCATCCATCCCCAAATGTTCTCAATTGGGTTTAGATCCGGTCAACATGCAGGATGGTCCAAAAGGGTGATGTTATTCTCTTGGAAGAACTCCTTTGCCAGGCGGGCATTGTGAACTGCAGCATTGTCCTGTTGAAAAACCCAATCATTACCACACAGACGAGGGCCCTCAGTCATGAGGGATGCCTGCTGCAACATCTCCACATAGCCAGCTGCTGTTTGAAGCTCCTGCACAACCTGAAGCTCCATTGTTCCATTGAAGGAAAACGCACCCCAAATCATGATGGCGCCCCCACCACTGTGCCGTGTAGAAAATATCTCAGGTGGGATCTGCTTGTCATGCCAGTAACGTTGGAAGCCATCAGGACCATCAAGGTTAAATTTTTTCTCATCAGAGAAGACAACTTTCTTCCACCTTTCAATGTCCCATGTCCCATGTTAGGTGCACCCTTGCAAAGTCCAAACGGGCAATTTTGTGGCGTTGAAGAAGACGTGGCCTTTGAAGACGTTTTTTGTTTCTGAAGCCCTTCTCTCGCGGATGCCGCCTGATAGTTATTGGGCTTCAGTCAGCACCAGTAATGACCTTNTCAGAGCTGGTGAAATTTTTTTGGGTCTACCACTTGACTTTTTTGTTCCATAACCCTCAGGATCATTTAAAAAATGCAAAATGTCTGTCTTACTGCGTCCAACCTCAGCAGCGATGGCACGTTGTGAGAGGCCTTGCTTATGCAGCTCAACAATCCTACCACGTTCAAAGTCAGTGAGCTTTTTTGCTTTTGCCATCAGGTCTTGACAGTGGAAAGACTTGACAGAAAATGACATGGAATCCACATTTTTGCACAGCTTTTGGCTTTTAAAGACTTTGGTTTAAAGTCTTAAACTTTTGATCAGCTGAAAAAATCATGTTTGAGTGTAAATGCAGTTTGCAGAAAATTCCCGCTCAAAAGTTCTTGTCTCTTGCACTTATTTTTTCCTTTAACACTGTGAAGCTCTACTTAGAACCTTCTTAAGATCCAATAGTGCAAAATGCAAATTCTTGCAATTTTTTGACTGGTCTTATGATTTTGATCAGGAGTGTATGTCTTTTGATCTGAAAAAAAGTTTACATCATCTTGGGAATATTTAGAAAGCAATTCAAAGTTCACTTTTTTTTTTTTCTCTCCACAAAATTTATTTTGAGTGAGCACACTTTTTTCCCCTCAAATTCTTTTTTTTCCTCAAAGTTAGAAAAAAAGCCATGCTGCATTATGTGAAAATGCAATTATTTATAACAATTTAAGAAAAGAAAAAATAACTGAACTGTCTTATTGCTGCACTGCTGAGGTATTCAGGCTTCGAGCAATTAAATGTAATTAATTTTAAGGCTTCCTAGAACTTATACAGACAGTGTGCTATAGAAAAATGGAAGTATTAGAGTCTCTGTAATGGCCTACTTTATGCTTCCTTTTTTTCACTTGACTTTGGCACGTTTTAAAATTCCTTAACTGGATTACCATTCACATGAATTTTAAGCTTTTATAAAACTTATAACATCTTCATATGACAATTGGATTGTAAATGTTAAAGCTTTAATTATTTCTTTCAATATTCATTTTATGTTTTTATTGGAGTAGAAAGATGTATAAAAAATGTATTTAGAGAAATCTACTTTGAAATAATACATAGTTTCAAATCTCTCCCATGTCTGAAGACTTTCTTCAATAGTTCCATCCAGCCATTTTCAGATAAAATTTAAACAGCACAATGGATAGATATAACTTGACTCAGTTTTTGGCTCTGTGCCTTCAATCACCGACAATATTCAAGACAAGGTCATCAGATGACCTCTGAGCTCACATAATGTCTTCCTCATCTAATATCTCTGTTACACTTTTTAGATTTAAATCCACACTGGCTGCAGTTACTCATGTGCCGAGTGATTAATTTCCACAAGTCATATTTTCAGCTTCACACATATCATTTCTCAATGCTAAAAATCTTACAGAACAGAAATCTACCTGTACATTACTTTGTAATTACTTGTCTTTAAATGCCTTTAAGATATTAAAATTAAACATTACAAAATCATAATACCTCTCCCTGGGCTGCCACCTTATCGTGGTGAAGGGGTTTGAGTGTCCCAATGATCCTAGGAGCTATGCTGTCAGGGGCTTCATGTCCCTAGCAGGGTCACCCAAGGCAGACAGGTCCTAGGTGAGGGGCCCAACGAAGTGCAGCCCAAAGACCCCTTATGATGAGTCAAAATATTGGACACAGTGTTCCCTCGCCCGGACGTGGGTAACCGGGGCCCCACTCTGGAGCCAGGCCTGGAGGTGGGGCACGTTGGCGAGCGCCTGGTTGCCGGGCTTTCACCCATGGAGCCCAGCCGGGCACAGCCCGAAGAGGATACATGGGTCCCCCTTCCCATGGGCTCACCACCTATGGGAGGAGCCAAAGGGGTCGGGTGCAATGTGAGATGGGTGGTGGGTGGTGGCTGTTGTTTGCGTTTATGCGCCGAACAGCAGTTCAGATTACCCACACTTTTTGGGGTCCTTGGAAGGGTTACTGGAGGGTGCCCCTCCTGGGGACTCCCTTGTTCTACTGGGGGAATTCAACACTCACGTGGGCAATGACAGTGAGACCTGGAGGGGTGTGGTTGGGAGGAACGGCCCCCCTGATCTGAACCCGAACGGTGTTCTGTTGTTGGACCTCTGTGCTCGTCATGGATTGTCCATAACGAACACCATGTTCAAACATAAGGG
>NC_051446.1:112623-128015 GCF_001649575.2 Kryptolebias marmoratus
GCTGGCCTGGGAACGCCTTGGGATTCCCCCGGAGTAGCTGGCCCAAGTGGCTGGGGAGAGGGAAGTCTGGGTCTCCCTGCTTAGGCTGCTACCCCCGTGACCCGACCCCGGATAAGCGGAAGAGAATGGATGGATGGATGGAAAATCATATTAATAATAGCTTTCCTGCAGGACTATTCCAACTTCTCAAATGGGACTGATGCAAAGGTCTACAAAAAGAGTTTCTTCTCCAGGAGGGGCGGTAGAGGGAAGCCAACAGGTCCAGTTCAACAGAGGATTCATGAAGTGTTTGGCCTTTGCCACTGGCTTTTCCTTGCTTATTGCAACCAACAATTGCCTTTCACCTTACAAATCATTAGAGCTCCACTTAAACCATTAGAGCCTGGCTAGGGGCTCTACCGTGGGGATGGGAGGTGTAGAACCTGGACAGTGAGACAGTCATCAGGTTGATGGATGACTTCTAGTGGAGGAGGATAGCCAGGGCATTTTAAAGAGATGGTGGTGGGGGGATGTGGAGGAGGCTGACAAGTTTTAACTTTTTGCCACTTCAATCAAGGTTGTTTTGAGTTGTGTGTGACAACTTTTTTGCAACTGGCTGCTTTATCAGACAGTTTTAGGAGTTTAAAATGCTGAAATCTTAAAATCTATTTGATAAGTTTGATGCCATGTTTGTACTGTGCTCTGAATATAAGATTATGTGAATAATATTTTTCTTATTCCTTCCCTATCAAGTCTGTAATCATCTAAAACTGGGATGACATTCCGGACCTTCTGGAGGGAAAAGTTTAATTCTTATCAAAAATTTGATTTTAGTTGTTCAACAGTCACATGTTGTTCTTTGTTGTATTTTCTAAATTTTGTGATGCTCCAACGTTTTTGGGTGGAAAAAGGTTTGGACTGCAAGTAGGCCCGTTCAGCACTTAGACTTAATATACACTAACGCTGCTCTAATACACGAAGTGTGCAATTTGACATTTTCTTTCTAATGCTAGGCCTTCCCAGGAAAAAAATACTTTAGCACCTTTTAAACATCAGTACCCACTTGCTAATTTGCACATGCCAAAAGAGGCAGCTCAGGGCCATGCATGTCCTGGCACACACAGTTCACAGATTTCCACACTGTGAAATCAGAAGGCACATCAGTACTGGATCAACTTTCAAACCCTTTGCAGATACTTTCACACAACATTGATGCAGAAAGGTGTCTCAGGCCCAGATTAAAAGTGGAACTGTGAAATTGACTGTTGTCTAGGTTTGACTATTTGTTGCTCTTAAACCTGATCCTACCTTTAAGTACCTTTCCAGATATGCAAGTTGACTGTTCCATAGTCACTGAAGCACTCTTATGCCATCTGGGCTGCAGACTTTTACAGCAAATACTGATGAGCTGGTTGGTCCCTTTTCCCATTAGTTTGAAAAACACCCAAGATTTCTAAAAGCAACCTCAAATGAAAGTAACATTTTTAAAAGCAGATTTTTTTTTGTGTTCCTGTTCTCAGACATATTTTTAAATTGCCCAGAATCAGAGGATTCTTATATATAATGTAATGTCAATGCATTCGGGAACTTAAAATGAGGAATGTTATTTTGAAACTGCTGCAGTTTAATAGGATTTTTGTTTTAAAGCTTACTGAACTTCTGTATAATTTTGAGACTTTTTAAAAAGCAACCAAAACTTTTTGAATTGGGTTGATATATTGGTCTCCTGAAAGACAAAGTGATCCTCAAGTATAACAATGTACAGTTTTAGTACTGATTTGTTGTGAACATGTGCTGCCTGCAACACTACTGCTGAACATTGAGAAGTGATATCTTACCCCATGTCTCCAGCTCCAAGAGAGCTAATTGAGTCTAGGTCCACTTTGTCTAGGTGCATCTGCTGAACAGCCCTCAACAACTTCTGCTGGTCCTCAGGGTCTGTGATACCAATCTGATAAATGAGAAACCAACAAAAAAATGTAGGTCTAATTTACTTTCTGTGCATTTTTTTTTAAATGTTCAAATGTTGTAACTTCTTTCATTTTATTTTGATTTTTAGACAAAGTTAACAGAATCACAGTTTAATTAATCAGTTTCATGTCATAAATGTGACAGTCTCTCCTGTCTTTTTCTGGGTCACCCTCAGGCCTGACAGCATATACAGTAACTGAAAAGACATACAAATCTACCATTTCAAGGTCGTCCTTCTCCATGGTTAACAGGCAGCTCCAAGTGATGTCGTTTTCCTGAGCATGACAGGAGGAAAAAATAAAATAAAAAATAAAAAATCTGAAAAGGAACAGAATTTACCCACTTACAGTAAAAATACAACAGCTTCTCCTGTAACAGATGTACCTGCACAGGGCTTTTTACCCAAACACAAACAACAAGCTACTTGCACCTGTCTAGCCCAGTCCTCATATTTCACTTAAGGCTGAAAACTTCAGCTGACCCTTAGTTTGAGTCAGGTCACATCAAACCATCTGCAAGACAAATATATAAACTAGACATGTCATGACACATTCCCGTGCAAATAAATGTCAATCTGTCAATGAAGCAGCTGTGCCAAGCAAATTTCAAGGTTGCTATATATCCCCTATGCTCTTAATAGAGTATTGTACTCTGTGATGTAGTGTACCATCTCTGCTAATCATCTTGGCATCAGTAAGATAAATTAACAAATCTATGATCACTAAAAAGGTAGCTGACTAAAAACACCAAAGATACAGTCATTGCCAGAGGTAAACAAGGTTTGTTTTTTTTTTTTGTTTTTTTCCTTTTTTAAAACTGAACAATGTACCAAACATTTTTACACCCCAAAACTTTAAGTAGGAGCTTTTCCCTGCATGTGGACTTAATTGTGATTGGGCAGAGACAAGAATGAAACGTGCTGGGCATATCTGCATCCATTTTCACCAGGTTCTAAAATTATTTCAATATTATCCCAAGTATACAAAGACTATTGGCAGTTAAAATCTACACATTGGACAGAAACCCAGAAGTTGAAGCTGGGAGGGGACCAGTGTCCCCAATAGCCTGGTCTTAGTAGAAGTTTTAAGTCCCGTCCCTTCCATATAAATAAATGGGATATTTAACATAAAAATAAAAAATACATCTCAATTTTTTTCAGGTGTTGACATGTTGACTCATATAGCTCTTACTCTGCTACTGAATATTCAAATATTAATTTATTAAATACATTTAAAAGAGGTATGTCGATTTTAAACAAACACGTTGAATTCAATGGTAATTATTCAATTTTTCTTTATTCAAAATATTAACATTTTTTATTTAACATGTCATTATTTATGAATAAAAGACTAAATTGAAAAGCTGTGTGTAGCTGTGTGTAGCCAAAAAACATTGTTGCAGGAGTCCTGTGATTCATATTCTTTATACAGAGAAGGCTTTTCTCCTAACTGTTCTGTCACAAATTTTAACTATGTAGAATGAAGGACTTCAAATTGTTTGGAAATGACTTTTAACCCTTTCCTGGCAGCACCTGTCAGGCAGCAGTCGTTGCTTCTACAAGGCCATTGCTGAACCGTGGCATTTTATTATTTTTCTTAATTATTTTAGAATTATGTTAACACACACACACGGAGCAGCAAGCTGACAAAACTGCTTTTATAGATATGTTCACACTGATAATCAGTTAATACATTTGATCAGCAGTACATGACTGATACTTTCACTCCCAAATCCTGTGGAAGCAGCAAGGGCAAACTTAGTTCTTCACATGAAGCTTTTCCATTTTGGTTTTGTTTAAAAAAATAACGACATGGTGGAATCTGTTGACTAATTTTAGAACCAGGTGAAGGCCAGGGGTCTCATTTATAAAATATTGCGTAGGATTCATACTAAAAGTGTACATACGCCAAAAAGGTGAAAATGATGTAGACCAAAAATAATTCGGATTTATAAAACCGTGTGTACGCATACCAGAAAGCAACTTCCCTTTATAAATCACACCTGTACCTAAAAGTTTGCACACAAGGTCCCGCCTAGGACTGTGGCTGAGGTGAAGAAAAAGTGGTCATATTTTAGGGTGGAGGCAAAAAAGCGACTAACCAGCCACCGCCAGAGCATTTTGGCCACAGGTTGGGGTAAGGGTGTACCCGAACTGACACCTTTTGAAAGAAGGATGACAGGTGTTGCGCCGAAAAGTGATGGTCTGCCAAAAACTGAGATTGGGCATGCTCCACCCCCCACAAGGGAATGTGAAGTTGTAAGTAGTATACTGCACATGTGTTGTATGTGAGGGAACATGGGGCGGGGAAAAGGGAGTGTGTGGGAGAAACTGATGTCAATACACAGATGGGTCATCACACTGCAACACTGCATGGCATAAGAAAAGCCTTTGCTGAGGCTGAATGTTCTGAGAGGATCCGAAGAGCCCTCCGAAAACAGCTGCGACCCACAAATGACAAATATAAAACAGGACACAAAGTCTACTATAAACATACAGACTGTCAGGAGTGGAAAGGGCCAGGTGTGGTTATTGGCCAAGATGGTGTAGTAATATTTGTCAGGCATGGTGGAACATATGTCAGAGTACAGCAGTCTAAGCTGAGAAAAGTGAATAAGACACAAGAGAAACTAGAAGAAAATGAAAAAGAAACTACAGTTAAAACGTATGACCACCTTTTAAAGACACCAGCAGCAGTACTTGATGAAGAACTTGATTTTGAAAGCGAACATGAGGAGGAGATGACACCAACAAACGATGAACCACATGGTGTTGCAGAAAACAACAAATCCTCCTGTGATCCAGGACAACCGGAAGAGGATGGTCTCCCACTGGCACACACAATAATTGAGTGAAGGAATAAAACTAAAAGCTTGACAAAGAGTTAAGTACACAGACAAAGAAACGGGTCAAAAATATGCTGGAAAAATAACAAGCCAGGCAGGAAAAGCCAGTGGGAAACACAAAAACCGGTACAACTTAGAATACACTGAGCCAGAGGAAATTGCTGGATCTACAGGGTCAGTTGATATAGGACAAGTAAGCAACCTCGAAGCGGTTGAACATGTCAAGACCAATACTGACAACAGAGATGAAATATTAGTGGTGAATGAGGATATTTTCTCACATGCTAAACAAACTGAACTTGAGAACTGGAAAAGAAACAATGTATTTGTGGAGGAAAAAGATGAAGGTCCGAAATGCATACCAACGAGGTGGGTGTGCACACTCAAGAAAACACAAGCAAGCATAGTACCCAAAGCTAGACTGGTTGCAAGAGGCTTTGAAGAAATTAACATTCAAGAACTGGGATTCACCCACTTGTTCTTCTGAATCTCTAAAGATGATTGTAGCCGTTATATGTCAAAAGAAATGGAAGCTAAACTCTCTGGACATCAAAGCAGCTTTTTTGCAAGGTAAATATTGAATACGGGATGTGTATCTCCGTCCACCTCAAGAGGAAGAGAGTGAAGGAATCGTATGGAAGTTAAATAAATGTGTTTATGGCTTGGCAGATGCTTCCTTCTTCTGGTACAACAAGGTGAAAGAAACCATGCAGAAGCTGGGAGGAACTGTGTCAAAAGTTGATCCAGCTGTCTTCTACTGGCAAGATGATTTCTGTAAGGTGACAGGAGTTCTTGCATGCCATATAGATGACTTTGTATGGGGTGGTTCAGACATGTTTTCTTCAACTATTATCCCAAAACTGAAAGCTGCTTTTCAAGTTAGACGAGAAGAACATAACAGCTTCAACTACATTGGGATGGAGGTTCATTCTCTGCAAAATGAAATCAGAGTACAACAGCGTGCATACATTAAAAACCTACAGCCCATTCCTTGGATCCTATCAGAGCACCACAGCGGGAGGCTCCATTAACAGACACAGAAATGGACATGCTAAAATCCAAGATTGGACAGATTCTGTAGGTAGCAAGATAGAGCAGACTTGACATCATGTGTGACGTAATCTGTGGTACATATCACACTGGTGATTATCCAGAGAGAGGAATGTGATTGGGAGAAAACTATAGGCTCACCAGTGGAAGCATAAATAATATGCTGTTTTAAAAGCTTATGATTACGGAAGTGCATTGCATTCACCATATTAAAAAAAAATAGACACCATATCTCATATTTACAAGATCCAATGCACTTCCATATATGATAAAAGTCTACCTAAGACTAAAGTTTGATTATGGAGAGAAATTAAATATCTGAGAGGAATCACGGTCCACTGTAGCTTCAATTACCCACTTCACCATCTGTGTCACCAGTTCCCCCCCACCCCCCGTCTCCAAAACAACTGTATATGGTACACATGACTCAGAGTTTGCGTGAAAGACAGCACATTTTCCAGTCAAGTTTGTGTTTTATAGATCACAAACTTTACATGGAAAGTGACATACGCAAGTTTCAGGCTCTGTTTTGTGTGTACACCAGTTTTATAAATGAGACCCCAGATAATTTTTTTTTGTCTTGATAAGTAAAACTGCAGAACTGATAAAAGGGCACCAGACTTTTTTTTCCCTCATGACTGTACATAACATCTCATTGTGTAATAATGTACTTACAGACAGGATGTTGGCCAGGTAGCCCAGATCAAGGCCGTGCAGGAGAAGCTCAAGTTCATCAAGCTTGGTTGCACTGAAAGGGCAAATTAACACTCAAAAAAGGACTTAACTGCATTACCAAAAGTATGGACTATTATAAAAGATAACGGGCTGTGACAGGTGTGTATGAAAAGTAATGTGTTTGTAATGATAGTTTAACAGAAACAGATACTTGAGATGATCCATGTGCTCAGTTCATGTCCTTAGATGCAGAAATTTAAGCTAATGTAGGAACTTTTAAAAATTTAAATACACTTTTAGTTCCAACTTACAAACTGAACTTCTGACCTTTATGTTGACAGTGTTGGGCAAAAAGTAAAGTAAAAAGCATTTTTCCTCTTGATTTTTTTTTTATTTGAAAATAATTGTGGTTTGTAAAGTCTTTGTTGCTGACAAGAGGGGAAACCTTTCCTGTTTGTTGACAAGCAGTAATCCCATGTTCCACACAGAGTTGACGACAATGTTTTTGCCTGATGGTAATTATGCAGCAGACTAAACGACTAAACATTCGTGGAACAAGTATATTATTGTTTATGTTTGGTAGGACAATGGATCAACACCACCTGCCACACAGGCACCAGCATGCTGAAAATCCAACAGGGGACAATATGCAAACAGGCAACAGTGTAATTAAAGACGGCACTGAAAGGACTGATGTAAAGCAATATTGTAATAATAAATACTAAAATGTAGCAGACATTACTGGGTACAGCGATTAATATTTAATGAATATGAACTTTTTGCAGACATGAATTAGAGTTATAAGAGTTATATTATTTCATGCTGATCTGTGGTTTGGCTTCAAACTCACACAGGGTTTCCCCCAGAAAAGAGGCCAAGCCTGGTGGTAGGTGGCCATTCACCGGCCGTTCGCTGGCCGATCGTGATTTAGTAAAAAAAAAAATTAAAGTTGACAGGAAAGTTCAAAATATGGCTATTTATTATGCGATATACTGTAAAAAACAAAAATGCACTTTTGAAATACTTTTTAAACAAAAATACAATTAAAATAAATACTAATTGTTTGCACCTAATTTGAATGCTAATTTAAGTCACATTTACAAATAAATTAATTTAACATAAATGAAATGGTGCAAACAAAGCACCAACACGTCTCACATCAAGGCCAATGAATAACAACAGAGAACTCAAAAATAGAGAGATGCTGTACTGTACTGTGCTTTTTGTGGCACAGGCTGCATCTAATGCCGAATTTAATAGCACCATTTTACTGGTAAACAAGGATAGTATTTTCATTAAGCACAAAACATGCTTACCATATTCGGTCTTGTAAGGCCACCCACTGAATTTTAGCTCAACTAACCATTTTTGGTTAAACCCGCTCGTTCCATGTTTATCGCTGTGGCTCCAACAACGTGTTAACTCCAGGTAGCTGAAGGTGGCTCGGCCTCAGGGCTCAGAGTCCCACAGGGCTCCGCGCTGATACAGGCGAAACAGCTCCGCTAGAGCAGCAAAATCGTCCATTGTGAACGGAGCGCGGCACGTGCGGTCCGCACCAAGTTATAAAAGGTGCACTACGTGACACTGAGCAGGACCTTCGTGCAGGGGTGGGGACAGCGCGATTGCGTCACTGTCACCGTGCACACCCTTGCACGGTGCAGTAGATAAAGGTAGCGGTTTCGGGGGTGTGAGCGGGGGGAAAAAATGTGTATAAAAATTGACGTATTTATAATGAACAAGGGGAGCTTAGCCTGGCGGCCGGGTCACCACAGCCCGGCAGCCCGCCAGGCTTGTAATACACTGGGGGAAACCCTGTCACATATTCAGACTTGAAACTATACATCACAGACAGCTATTAACATGCAGTCAGGTAACACCATCCCAAGAACATAAAACTAACAAACGGACAGTAAAAATATAATAGGAAGGTCAGATTTTCACCCATGCCGGGTTGCTAAGGGAGTCATGGGAGTTTGACTCTCCAGTCTTCATGTGTTTTGTAGATCTGAAGAAGGCTTATGACAATGTTGTGCAAGGCATTCTGTGAGGGGGGTTGAGGGAGTATGGTGTGCCTGGGTTGCTTTTGAGAACTATCCGGTCCCTGTATAACAAAGTCTAGCTCATTCTCTGTGTAGATTGGATTCTGCCAGGGGCTGTCCCTTGTCCCAAATCCAGTGCTTCAATCAGTTGTGGAATTGAGTCCAAAGGCAAAATTCTTAATTTACTGGTCCCCTCACAAACAGTCATGAGGTTTGTATCATGAGGTTTTTTCAGGCATGCTCCACTGGGAAGAGACCTTGGGGCAGAGCCAAAATTTGCTGGAGAGAATACGTAGCTTCTGGCCTAGGAATGCCTTGGGATCCCACAAGAAGAGCTGGAGAATGTCACTGAGGACAGGGATGTCTGGGTTTCCCTCCTGGACCTGTTGTCTCCAAGACCAGACCACAAATAAGCAGTAGAAAATGGATGAATGTGATGATTTTATCTTCTTAAGTTTCATAATCCTCTCCTTTGTTTCAACTGACATGAATTACATTGGAGCCATGAATCATGTCAATTCGATTTGTACAACATCTCTACAAAGGCATGTCTGTTCACTTTTTTAACTCAAAATTAAAAACACTTGAAAGAGCATCCTCCAAGAGCGGTGATTCCATAATTTTTGCCAGGAAATGTCCATTTAAGTAAATACAGCTCAGCTGACTACACTCTGCTTATAAGGAGCACAAAATCTTGAGAAGGCGGCCACTTAGCAGTCTGTGGTTGTGTAGGTTGCCCTCTAGAGTTTAGGAAGTATAGTATTTATTCTTCTTTTTGAGATGGGTGTCCTCTGTTTATGGTGAAAGATGTTTAAGATGGTGGTAACTATCTTTTGACTTGAGTTTTGTTGATTAAACTAACTTGTTTTAGATTTCACGTTTTGGCTCAATTTTCAGTTATGGTATTTTCCAAACTATAAGGCGCAATTAAAAGCCTTCAATTTTCTTAAAAAACAAAAGTGTGCCTTATAATCCGGAGTGCCTTATATATGTAAGAAGTCATAATGGTTTAGTACGACATTGGTAAACTACAACGCCGCACTGCTTGCAGCATTAAGGTTCAGTTACAGTCACTCTTTGCAGTGTCTCGCAATGCTCCGCATGCGGATCTAAACTAGCGGTGTAGGCATTTATACTACATCGGTGCAGTATCCTTCCATGAGTTCTGAACCATTTGATTATCTTTGTGATCTCTCATAGAGGGTTCATATAAATGCTGATACAGGCAAACAAGCTCTGCTAGAGCACCGAAATCGTCCATCTTGAATAGAGCGCGGCATGCGCAATCCGTATGAAGTTACAAAAATAACGATAACGCCTTATAGTCCGGTGTGCCTTATATATGACAAAAATTCGAAAATTGACGATTCATTGACAGTACGCCCTATAGTGCAAAAAATACGGTTACTAGTTATACTAGGTTTTTTATATCAAGCCACCCCCCGACATCATTTACAGACATACATTTGCTGTTATCTTTCACAATAATTTAAAAAAAAAAAAAATGTGATTAAAGCCAAAAAGCTTCAGTGTTGTCTCATCCGTCCCAGAAACTTCTCCCAAATAATTTGGTTCTTCTGGCTTTTGAGTTTTTCTGTCAATAGTAACAGAAAACACAAACTACTTCTGTATTTGTCTTACCGTTCCTTGGAGGATGGAGATTCAGAGTTTGTCTTGAAGAATTTACATAGGCTCTTTTCTGTAGAAGTAAAGGCCTGAACAGTGGAAAGGTGGGACGAAGAAGCCAAAATTCGGGCTATCTGTCGACAGTGTGTGTTAAAAGGGCAAGATGAAAATTTTTACAGAAAAATGAACAGTAATGATTTTGACAGTACAGAGAACAACAAAAAGTGTATGTTACTAGACTAATTAATGCACATTAGAGCTTTCAAGTAGTACGAAAGTTACCTGTGCGTGATTGAAAATTTCAGCCAGATCAGCAGGGCTTTTGCCATTCTTTGTTCCTATAGTTTTGTCTGCTCCCAACTGAAGGAGCTTTAACACTGCCTCCTCTCTGCCGTACTGAACCGCTATGGACAAAGCCTGACAAAATTCATGAAAATCAGTTAAGACAAATTTTTAAAAATGCCAACTTGAAGATTTCATGTCTACATTAAATACACTTTAAGTAGGGCCCTGAGAGCTGCAGTTTGTGCAAAAAGGATCTGCTACAACAAAAAGAAGACAGAAAACTGAACAAACTGTGTATCCCATCTTGTCCTGGATGTTGATTTTGACACCATGGGACGCCAGCAGGTTTATGACCCTACTATAGCCATCCCTGGCTGCCAACATCAAGCAGGTCATCTGAGACCTGAGAAGAATAGCAGAGACATAACAATAGGTCAGAAGAGATGGAAGACATTTAGAAAATGCATGTAACTGAAACCATACCCGCCTTACTGTAAAAAATTACAATGTAAACAGGTCACAAAAATAAAAAAATAGAGTAAACAGAAGTTGAGCACGACCACCAGAGGGCAGCAGACAACTTGAAGTAAACCTCAAGCTTCAACATATTCATAGAAGATCAAATGACAATTATGAACCCTTAAATCACATTATCAAAAAAAAGTTGACAATATAATTGGGGAGTTCAAGTATGACAGAAAATGAAGACAGAAGCTTTGGATTGTTTTTATGGGAACGTTAATATCCAGGTTCAATCTGAATAAATTGGAGTCAATCAAAAGAGAAAAGAAATTAAATAAGATTTTCCAGATCCGAGAATAAAATCGAAATACAATTTAAAAAAAACAAAAAACTATCTGGAGCTGTAGACAACTTATAAATAACATCTTTAAAAGTCACCGGTTTTGGCTGGAGTATGAGTTTTACCAGAGACAAGAAAAGAAATTACAACTTGTTAAAGCTTCACATGTTCTGAAAGTATATGTCAACACTCAGTGTGTATGTTTGAGACTCTTATTGTGAAGGACTGAAGGAAGTTCTCCAAGTTTGTCTGTTGTGATTGATGCTGCTGAAGCAGTAATTAAGACCACACCTAGAACTGGCTCAAGAAAATCCCCTTTTTGTTTTGTTTACTCAATAAACTGCACCAAGTTCACTTCTTTATGCTTAAAACACCATTTTGAATTTTTACTCAACATTGATTGCTGTAATCTCAAGATTATCAAAAAATAAATAAGACTTCCTCCTCAAATTTCCTTCCTTCTGAGTGATCTTAATACGCTATTGAAAAATGTTGACCCTCTAACTTTTTAACCAAAATGGATATATTGAAACTCTTGCATTTACAGTTATAGTTTCTGCAACAAGATAGTGTACTTAACGTGAAACCCAAAAGTTTGAATATTTTTTCAAACAGTTTTTAGCGCAATGCTTAACAAACAATTTGTTTAAAAAGTATTTTATTTTAGCTAAAGACAAAACAAAAGAAAGCTACATAAGGGAAGGTTAGAGAAAGCAGACTATTTTATCAACATAACCTTGTCTGGCTTAAAGTCACTTCACTAATGCCCATCATTTCCACCCGAACAATCTGTACATAAATAACCTCTGCTACGACACTATCTTATCATCTCAAACAGAACAGCCGGTGAGAAAAAGACTTCAACCCTGAGAGGTAGAAAAGTGTGGGGGCAATTAATCACTTTGCGTCATGCCTTAGAAGAGAACTGTGAGAGACTGGGGAAAACAGCAAAAAAAACTATTGCAAGAACAATTTTTAACTCAAACCTAAAGAAACCATAAAAGAACAGGTATATATATTTAAAAAAAAACTGATTAGGATTATTTAGTCACAAAAATCAGCATCTCTGTATACTGGTTGGGGACACACAAAAAAACATCCCTCAAACTTTATTTCAAGTTGTCTTTTTTGTGACAAAGTTGTGGCACACCGTTTACTTTGTCGTCATTAAAGAGGTGTCATTTGTAACAACAAATCTAATTATCTTGTGCTGAAAGTGGTCCAAAACAGATGTCACATTTATCAAAGAGGTGTGAATCTGTTAAAAGTGTTAGTTTTTTTTTAAACACTAGGCAGTAAAACAGATCTGAGTCATCCATTAACTAATTCCAAGAAAACAGAAGTTAATGTTTTATGTGAACTTAAACTCAACAATGGGTATGACGTGCATGACAACATCTTCATTAGCATCCCTAAATGGTCGACCATCACAACCTCTTTGACCTCAGAGCTATATGGTGTCATATTTCTTTGATAATGCCCTGATATCGTATTGTCCCAAGGTTGGATTTACCGTGAGATGGGCATCAACTGTTAAACATGTACTGTTTTGGTAAATTTTCTCTGGTGTATGACCTTTACACTGAAATCTGTCCAGTTTCAAAACAGTTGGTTAATCAATAGACAAACAGCTATAAGTAAACATTGTTTATCCAATCAGCAGGGTTTCCCTCAGCGTATTATAAGCCTGGCGGCCTTGTGGTCTTGTTTATTATAAATACGTCATTTTTTATACACGTTTTTTCCCACCCGCATCCCCGAAACGGCTACCTTTATCTACCTCACAGCGCGAGGGTGTGCGTGCCAACAGACAGTAATCGCGCTGTCCCCGCCCCTGCGCGAAGGTCCCGCACGGTGTCACGTCGGGCACCTTTTATAACTTGGTGCGGACCGCGCGTGCCACCCTCCGTTCATAATGGACGATTTTGGTTCGCCTGTATCAGCGCGGAGCCCTGTGGGACTCTAATTAGCCCTGAGGCCAAGCCACCTTCAGCTACCTGGAGTTAGCACGTCGTTAGAGCCACAGCAATAAACGTGGAACAAGCGGGTTTAACCAAAAATGGTTAGTTGAGCTAAAATTCAGCTGGTGGCTTTACAAGACTGAATACGGTAAGCATGTTTTGTGCTTAATGAAAATATTATTCTTGTTTACCAGTAAAATGGTGCTATTAAATTCGGCATTAGATGCAGCTTGTGCCACAAAAAGCACAGTACAGTACAGCATTTCTCTATTTTTGAGTTCTCTGTTGTTATTCATTGGCCTTGACGTGAGACATGTGTTGGTGCTTTGTTTGCACCATTTCATTTATGTTAAATTAATTTATTTGTAAATGTGACTTAAATTAGCATTCAAATTAGGTGCAAACAATTAGTATCTATTTTAATTGTATTTTTGTTTAAAAAAATATTTCAAAAGTGCCTTTTTGTTTTTTACAGTATATCACATAATAAATAGCCATATTTTGAACTTTCCTGTCAACTTTAATCTTTTTTTTTTTTACTAAAAAAATCTTTACTAAATGACAGTTAGCCAAGGATCGTAAAAATGGAAAAACTTAATTTTGGGTCCAAATTTTCTGAATCTGGCATCCAAACTGTCGCATTGTTTCTCATTTCAAAGTTATTACCCCTAAATGCCAATCCTTTTATTGGCAAAAATACAAAATTCAGATTGCAAGGTTCTACCATGATGCCAGCATCTCTCAGAGACCATTTAATGCAAGATTCCTATTATTTCAGTAAAGGTGTCTGGGTTGGAAGGGAGATAAATGCTTTACAAGACAATACTGGAGTAAGGGGACTTTGAAAAGGGTTTTGGATGAGGGGGAGAGACAGGGGGAAAAAAAGGATGACTTTTTGCTAGTTTTGGCCTAGCCAATTGAGCACCTGGGCATTTACACATGGTAAGGTCACTTGATCAACATAATTTTACATATCTAAGCTGTAATCTCTCAAAAGAAACAACTGGATGAGTATTTTGCATTTAATTAGGTCAATAACAGATGCCTGATCTTCAGGCCCTCGGAGGCCACTGCATTAAGAACAGGTCTGATTCTGTTACAAACATCACTGTATGGGCTAGTGAACAGCTTCACAAATCATTGTAAACAATACTGTGCCATCAACAAATGCTGGTCAAAAGCTCTATTGTGCAAAGAAGCTAGATGTGAACACATGTAAAAACGCCGTCCTCTCTGAGTCAAAATTCATTTAAAATGGACTGAGGCAAAGTGGAAAACTGTTCTTTGGTCAGATGAATTCAAATTTAAAGTTCTTTTTGGAAACTATGGACACCACTTCCTTTTAATAAAGGAGGAGAGAGGGACCATCCAGCCTGTTACAAATGCAAAAGCCTGCCTCTCTGATGGTATGAGGGTACACCAATGACTCTGGCATGGGCAGCTAACATATCTGGAAAGGCTACCTCAACGTAGAAAAATATGTACAGATTTTAGAACATCTGCTCCCATCCATATGACTTTTTTCAGGAAAGGCCTTACATATTTCAGCAAGACAATGTTAAACCTAATACTGCATCCATTACAACGGCATTGATTTGTAGTAAAAGAGTTCAGGCCCTGAATGGGCCTGTCTGCAGTCCAGACCTCTCACCAATTGAAAAAAAAAAACCTGATGCATCAAGAAACAAAAAAGTCTGACAAAGATGATTTAGGACTGTTGATCAGCTAGAATCCTACATCAGAGTAGAATGGGACAACATTTCCTCCAACAACTTCAGCAGATGGTTTCCTCAGTTCCTGGACGTTTACAGACTGTTAAAAGAGAGGATGTTTCACAGTGAGAAACAGACCTGTTCCAAGTTTTTGAGATGAGTTGCGGCTATCACATTCAGTTTAAACATTTGACATGTTTACTGTTCTGTTGCAAATATATTATCTATCTATCTATGTTTATGATATTTGAAAATCCATCCATCCATCCATCCATCCATTCTCTTCCGCTTATCCGGGGTCGGGTCGCGGGGGCAGCAGCCTAAGCAGGGAGACCCAGACTTCCCTCTCCCCAGCCACTTGGGCCAGATCCTCCGGGGGAATCCCAAGGCGTTCCCAGGCCAGCCGAGAAACATAGTCCCTCCAGCGTGTCCTGGGTCTTCCTCTGGG